>NW_011967133.1:540728-556379 GCF_000949405.1 Vollenhovia emeryi
TATGAATGAAATGGCAAATATATTCTGTTCTTTTTCCTTACAAAACAAGTGAAAAATAACCTTTCAGCTTGCCGAAACAGAACGCAAGCGATTTGTAAAGGCGGATATTGGCGTGCATGTAAATATGCGAGAGTCTTGCCCCTTCATAACCTCGGTTGAATGTATGCGTATTACAAGAATGCATACATCCACTTGTCTAGTCATCGTTAAAAGAGGCCGAAGAAAAGAAAAAGGAAATTTGTTAAAACACCATCTGACAATGAGTACCTAGTTTGAAACATACGTTACGATCTTGTGTGAATATAAAAAGAAGAAAGACGTATCTCGAGATATAAAAGTTTATCTTTCAGTGTACTTTGTCTTAATATCGTGCCAATTAAGCTAAATATTATGCCACTGCAAAATATCGAGTAATACAACGTAAATCAATATGTTCATCGCGTGAACGTGACTATAACTATTCAGGCCTCTTCGAATAGTTACGGATTCAAGTATTTAATTAGTATTTAATTAGGACAGCCGCAACAAAGGTATCGATCCCTCCTGCGACTTCGGGCGCACTAATTAGCTAATTGCTGACAAAGAAAATGTGATGATCTGGCAAGAATGTGCTGTTGAATGAAAAAGGAACTAAACTATGAGAACCACGAAAAAGAGTATTTTTCGTTCCGATAACATATCTAAGATAATCGTTCCTTTACATGGAAGCAAAATTCGTTTCTTAACGAATTTTAACGAATTAACTTAACGAGAACCAAGGTGTGTGATAATGAGAAATTTGGACAAAACGTGTGCAACATAATATTTTCATAGTAAACTTGGTTCCCACATAGAAAGGGTAATAGATACACATTGCGTGTCTATAAATATCGATAGAGAGAAATAAACATGTGTTCTTCTGTGAAGACGACTCTAGATCTGTTCTAGATCCGTTCTGCTTGAATGCAAGTGAAATTTTGAGCAAGAGAAACGATATTATTAACGTTCTAAGGAAATTGTGAGGAGACTGAGAAAAATTAAGAATAATTTTTTTAAATAAAATTGAAAATATAAGCTCTCTTACGTGATATAAAATTCGCAGTGTGTACGTCAGTCACGAGAGATTTGATGGATTCGAAATGGAAAGAAAGAATTTTCGCGCGAAAAATTCGAGTGGAACGCAGACGCGTTAAAGCTTGGATATTTTAAACTTGTTTTAGGTTTGCGAGGAGACACTGGCGGAGCACAAAGAGAGACTGGTAGAACTGCGCGGTCTGGTGGCACAGATTGCATCGGACGTGGGTTTGGACGCTGGTGGACCGCTGCACTGCGAAGTTGAAGCGCTAGGTCAACGACTCGAAGATGTTCGAGAAACCTTGTCGACCCTCGCGGACACGGTGGACGCCCGTGTCCTCAACCAGGAACTCGCCCGCGGTGATCTATGCCAGACGAAAAATTTCCTGGATTCGGTCCAACAGGTACATGCCTTCGTTCATGCTGCATCTGTTTCTGCCTAACTACGTGTCAGTCAAACATCTTTCATTTAACGCGAGGTGTCCCGATGACTTTTAGAGCGATAGTAGATTTAAGAAAATCTTTTCTCCATATCTCCAATATCGAAACAAGAGGAAAAAAATTTTCTTCATAACGAACGTAAAATATGTCCATTTTCAGTTTTATGTCAAATTTTAGAGTTATGAGCGTGTACGTGACGATAGTTGCACATCTGTTTTTTTTTTCCGAATGTGTGTGTATCCGACGCGCTGGCTTAATCCTGGCACGTACATGCGAGGAAACGGATTCAGGACCTTGAAGAACGAGACCTTCCTCGAATTTCTCACAGTTAAAACATTTTTCAAGGATCGATGTACACATTCCCCTGCGCTTGGAAGGTGATAGTTAGGCCCGCGGCGTTAGGTCGCTTTAGTCTGACGTACTAACGCGTCCATCAGTTCTCGGGCGGCGCACCATTGGTGCTTGGCACAACCTCGATCATCGCTTCGCACGCGCGTTTATATTTTAATCGCGGTAGTTCCGAAACAATTTGTTATGTCAAGGCCGAAGGGCTTAACCCGTGGTGGCAATTACATCAGTCACGAAATCCGCAACAGCTGAATGGCTGCAACACCCGCCCCGCACACAGCGTCGGCCGAAACTTTCCAACTTGAGAACGCGCGCGGCGCGGCGCCGCGCCGAGTTCCGTTTCCCGACGGAATTTACGGCGTGCATCGTCAACGTCGATCGGCAGATAAAGGCGATTCGATACGATCCTACTTGCCGGGAGGATATAACTACGTCGCTACGTTGTTGAATCACGTTTCCTTCGAAGCTTAGTAAGAACGATACTTAACCGGCGCCATCGATCCGATTGCCGACAATTCACGGAACCATTCACGCGCGCCAAATTAACTCGTAAATTTTTTTTATCTCCCTACTCATTTCTTTACGAACTCGTCGAATAATCAGGAGTGCTTGTCCGTCAATTTTTCAGAGTTTGACGGCGGTGGGTCAAGGCGAATCCAATGAACAGCTGACGGTGCTACGGAACCATCTACTCGCGTTAACTAGAACCGAGCCGCAGCTTCAATCCATCAAGGATCGCGCGTTAGACGTTTCCGTGCAGGAACCGTCAGTGGTCGAGGTGGTCCAGTTATGGCAGCGCGTCTTCCAAGAGACCTTCCAGCAATATCACCGTTTGTCAACGCGATTGATCCGCTCGCAGGACGTGATCGCCGCGCTAAGACTCTGGGAAGAATATCTGACGCACGTGCAGGATTTCCTCTCGTGCGGTATGCCGGGTGATTACAGCGGTTTGTCAGAGCATCGGAATCTCTGCGAGGTTCATCGGAAGCTTTTGCCCGAGCAGCAGAATCTTATATTGACGGTGCGACTAGGGGAGGATCGTGATCTATCAGTTGCCGAACAGTTTAACGCCTTGACAAATCTCCACAATGAGACGTTGGCGAGAATATTGGAGCGGCATACGGCAGTGCGCGACAGGATATCGGCTTGGGATAGGTACAGGTTGGATCAAGGAAAGCTGTTGACGTGGTTGAAGGAGGTTGAGAGAGAACGGCAGCGCATGCACTTGCAGTTCATCCACCTGAGGCGGCTTGATAAGATTCTGCAAAGAATTCAGGCGCTGTTGGACAAGATGCCAGATGGCGAGGCTCAAATAGAGTCCCTTCAGGAACAGCAGGAATATCTTCTAGCTAATTGCGACGAGGCGCTGGCCGTCTCAATACGCATGGAACACGCCGCGAACGCACAGCGAATCGCGAATCTGCGAGCTGGTCTCGAAACCTGGAGGGATTTTGTTCAACGAGTGCAGAAATTACACAAGGAGCATGTCGAGCAGTCCGAGATAGTCGCCGCAATTTTCAAACAAGTTAGCCAAACATTGAGTGCGGCTTTCCACGCAGGACCAATAAGTCTATCCAAGACGAAGGAGCAGCTTGACTCGCTTGGACACTTGAAAACTCGTCTAGCTGACGCGCAACGTAATCTAGAGTCTCTTGGCGTCGTCACGGAACAATTGAGAGAGTGTCTCAGTCCGAGCGACACGAAGACATTAAATCAACACGATGCACTTCTGTTGCAACAACACGGCGACCTTGAGTATCAATTGGCCTTATTAGCATGCAGGCTCGGAGAACGTTGTGCTCTTCACGGTCGATGGGAAAATAGGTTAAATAAATTATTAACTTGGATGGAGGAAACGGCGATCAGAATGCAGGACGACGACGACGACACGATGGCGCTGGATGAACCTGAAGAGGCGGTGAAGCGACTTGAATGCGAGCTGCAGACGGAAATGAGCTTGAAACAGCGCGAACTTGAGTGGCTGCGGAATATCGGGCAGGAACTGATAGAGGCCGCCGAGGAGACGGAGAAAGCAAAGCTACAGCGATCCTTGGACGAAGTCAACGAGAAGTGGAGTCGTTTAATGGCCGGCGGTAAAGCAAGAGCTAATAAGCTGGCCAATCTAATTCAAACTATGAATTCGCTGCTGAAGAGGATAGCCGATTTACGAACTTGGCTGACCAGTATTGAAGGTCAACTGTCGGAAGTTATCATTATTGAGGAACTCACGCAGAGGAGTATCGACAAAAAGTTGGAGGATCATAATCATCTCAGGACAACTATTGAGACAAAAAGCGGCGACATCAGCGAAGTACTAAACTTGTGTAAAATCCTGCTAAACGATTGCGACACGTGGAAAGCCTCCTTTAACATGGACAGTATAAAGAACGGTATGGAAAATGTGGAGAAACGCTGGAAAGCCGTGTGCAGTAAATGTACCGAACGTAAGCGAAAAATCATGATGATTTGGAAGTTGCTGCAGGAGTTGGATAAAACTAGATGCGAGCATGAATCGTGGTTAGCAAAAACGGAAAAGTCCCTGTTGGAACTGGAGAACGATCTTGCAGAGATCTCGAAAGAAGAGTCGGAGAAGGTGACCGAAAAAGCTAACTCGATCGCTAAGGATATCGAGGCTCATCAAAAAGCCTTGAAGATCCTCGAGCAGATATTTGGGCGCCTGGCCAAGTCGGGATTAGATCCCGACAACTTTAGGTCGCTCACGGCCGAGACGCGAAAGATCATCGACAGGTGGTTGGCTCTCGAGACAAGAATTAACGCTATCATCTCGAGTATTCAACGGGAACAAAAGACTTATCGCGAGTTCGTATCCACGCATGGTGTTGCGGTAATGGGCCTGACGCAGGTAGATGTTCGCCTAACACAAATGCAGCACCTTGCCACGCCCGAACAGAGGTCGTCTCTGCGACGTAGGCATCAACAGTTGTGCGAGGTCGAGGAAGAACTCGATACTCAAAACGTTACGTTGCGCAAAGCAGATGAGCTAGCATTAAGGGTCATGCAGGAGAGCAATCCCGACGACGTGGCTGCGATTCAAGAGCTGGTGGACGAATACCAGCTCCTGTGGCGGGACATCAAGGCGCGAGTGGCCGCGCTGAAAGCGGAACTGGAGACGCAAGAAAGATCGGAGGTCGATGAGGCGGTACAGGTGGAGACTTTGAAATTCGAGCAGGACACAGCGGTTCAAGTAGACACCCTGCCGAGGCTTGTCAAGATGACCTCGTGTGACGCATATTTAATGGAACTGGAAGCTGCTTTGAGCGAATGCAATAACGCCTTAAATGCTCTGGAAGCAGCGGTAACACCTGACCCCACATCTGGTCCTGGACTCAACGCGGCAGCTAAAACTATTGTAAGATTCTTTCCAATTAAAAAAATGACAGATTACGATGTCGAATAAAATCAAAAACCATCGTAGAAATATCACGCTTGTGAAATAGTAAATAGCGAAAATCAAATCATGAAACAATGTTTAACATGTTCTTCGCTACTTTGTCAAAGTCTCACGAACATATTGCAGGCTAAACTGATCGGAAGTTGCCAGTCCTCGATAGAATTGGTACGCCACCTTCATAATCTGCTCATGGAAGACGGCAAATTGAGTTTAGGAGCTGCTAAAAGTAGTGAGGTAACAACACTAATAGCTCGATACGACACACTCATTGCACTAGCAAGAGCACGTGAACAGCAAATCAGAGAGCTCAGGTAAAGTTTCTTTCACGCTCACTTCAATGTTTAAATGTTTAGTGCGTTTCCGAGTTTTTTTTAATAAGCGGAGATTGCAATAACAATGAATTTTTTTTAATTAACCCTCACCATGTAAACGCAAAACTTACGCTTTTGTTCCCAAATATAATATATGTGATTTTGACTATACCACGCGCAAAACTTTTTATATCTTATTAAATGTGGTGCCTTTTGAGAATTTGAAATAATACCTGAAAACGCTAATTTATATGCATACATTAACTTTTGCATTTGTATCATATTTAATTTTTACGATATCTTTTGTGTAAATGATTATCCATTGAGATGCTATGCTTTTTCATTTTCACACTACCAATATTGAATAAATAATTAACGAAATATAATAATAATTGCATCATTCAACAATATCATAAACGCTTCTCTCTCTCTCTTACTGTTGTTTAAGCCTTTCATCTTTGCGCTAATATAAACGTATCAACCTTGCCCTGCAATAATCTGTAATGCGAACAACAATGCTTGCAAAGCAAATTAAAACAACGCTTATCCTTTGCCCTATACAGATCGCCCGTCACCGATGCTTACGCTTTTCCATGTGACCAGTGAGTAATTAACTATATATATAAGAATTAAATTCAATGTTAAAATAAGTTTGCTAGTAACAAATATTCCTAAACAACTAACATTTAACTAACTTTAACTAACTTTAAAAGTTTGTTATTGTGTATAATACAAAGTTTTGTGTAGCTGATAACTCTTTTCAACTTTCATAAATATATTATTCGCAATGTTTCTCACCGACTTAATTTTAGATATTTGTGTAACTCTAGCAAAGATATTCATAAAATATATGTAACATAATCTTCTAAAATATTTACCAATTAAATTGCAATTATAATTATGAATATACTGAAAGCTCTAATGGCAATTATAATTATTGTAGCGATAGTGGCAGATTAACCTGTCCATTATGCTCTCGCCGTAATTGGGCTCAACTGGACAATGATCTTTGGCGTTTGGACAAATGGCTGGAGTACGCCGAGGGTACGCAGAGTGAGCAACACTCGCCGTCCAGTGATATAGAGCAATTGGAGGACGTGATTCAGGATCATCGCGAGTTTCTACTGGACCTCGACAGTCACAGGAGCATTGTGACGAGTTTGAATATAGTCGGCGCTCACTTAGCCGATCATACCGAGGATACGGAACGCTCGAAGGAGCTTCGTGACCGATTGGCCGTAGCAAACGGCAGATGGGAAAAAATCTCTACAGCTGCCGCGGAGTGGCAGGGACAGCTGCAACACGCTCTCATAACGAATCGTCAGTTCTATCGTATTATAGAGGAATTGCTAAGTTGGCTCGAACGCACCGAGGTCAGCATTCGGGCGAGTGAACCGATCGATTTGACTGAATCCACCAATGTTATAGAGGCAAAATATAATCAATTTAGGTAAAAATCTTGATCGACTTTCTCCTCGCAATTAACGAATAAAAAATATACACAAATATCTCATCATAATCCAAGTCTTGGACAATTATGTGCCGAAATAATATAATACGTCGAGATTACTAATTTATTTGCATTTTAGGGAATTGCGAAGCGATCTGGAACGTTGCGAGCCACGAGTGATATCGTTACAAGAGGCGACTAATTATCTTTTAGACGAACAGACAGAGACCAGAACGCGTCTGCAAGAACTGCGATTAAGGTTGCAGTCGTTAAGAAGACTAACGGGAATCTACACTCTGAAATTGGGGGCTGCCCTCGGGCTGGACCCGCGGGATGTCGGTTTTGCCACTACGTCTACGTCTCTCGCATCTCTCTCACACGACGTAAGCACTGAATTTTATGTCTCCACTCACAATAAATCTACATTTAATCGAAGCAGTGGTCACCGTGGTATAAATTTACTCATTTATCTGTATTATTGTCGTGAGCTCGTATAAGCTTCAAGTAGATTTTGTAAAATAGATAGTGTGACACAGACGTAGTCGATGTGCGACATTGAGATATTATGATAATAATTTAAGAGAACGAAAGTATGTTCAATTAAACATCAATCATTTCTATTTCGGTACTTGATGGAGTATCGTAAAACTCCGATGTAATATACTTAATATAATTTATTTTATTTTAATCTTTTTCAAAAATTATCCGCACTTTTCGTTCTCCAATTTATTTACACAAAAATAGGGGTTCAATATGTACCTCATTTTTCAACATAGTCTCCTCCCTTGGCAATGTACTTGGCCCAGCGGTGCACAAGCTTGCGTATATACCTTCCGAGAAGAAGGTTTTCGGTTGGTCGCAAAGCCACTTTTGCACCGCTTCCTGCACGTCTACGTCTGTAGAAATTTGACGACCTCGCAAAGCGTCTTTGAGCGGCCGAAACATATGGAAGTCGAAGGGGGCAAGATCTAGGCTTGCAGGAAGCGGTGCAAAAGTGGCTTTCTTCTTGGAAGAAATGCACCTTCTTCTTTGGAAGCAATACGCTTGTGGACCGCTGGACCAAGTGCATTGCCAAGGGAGGAGACTGTGTTGAGAAATGACGTACATATTGAACCCCCATTTTTGTGTAAATAAATTGTAGAACGAAAAGTGCGGACAATTTTTGACTCACCCTCGTATGTTTATGAAAAGTTTATTAGTCTCGAAGCATTTCAAAATATCAATAAATATTACGTCCCAAATGTTTTAAAATAGCATATTTAAGTACTGACGTTTATTGGTTAAACGTACATATACTACGCGATACGTACGAGTATTTCAATCGATGAGAACAACAAAAGTCAAAGAATTTAAACATTCTATATCGCTATTGATGAGAGACCTTTCATATAACTTTACGATGCAATCTTAAACTATAAATCGAATCACTTACTACTATTATTGCCGTGTCTCCCGTTTAGCTGATATTATCAGAGTTTTGGATCGGCATTTATCCTCGGGCTAATGTTATTCCGCCCCAACTTCATGACAGGCGCCGAGGAAAAAGAAAGACCTGAATACTCGCAATAAAATGCCGATGAATCGTTACTAATTATGATGACGTGCATTAAGTAATATGCCAGAATGGTAGCCGGAGCACTTTGTTCGATGTTTGAGCACTTATTTTCACGCTCGGTTCACTTTTGCATAAATCGCGGGTAAAAAAATACGGAGGAATCTCGCAGCTCGAGACCGCAACACGTCGGATTTAGTCACGGCGCGGCGCGGACTGATATCTCTGCAACAGATGGCAGCGCATGCGCATCCGCGAGACAATATAAATGAACAGCAGAAAATATAAGCCCATGTTGAAAATACTAGTACTATTTTCTTCAAAAAATGTAGTGGAAATTTGCTTTAAATGCTACCTCGGTAGAATCTGGGATACTTGTATCTTATAAGTTCCATGATAGTCTTTTTGAATATATCACCCGATAAGAAGACGATCATTGCTATTATTTTGATATCGATGTATAGCGTTTATATCGTAGATTATTGCACAAATTAGTAAATCACAACTTTCCAAAGCGAGAGGCGTCATCCGATGATGAAAAATTATCGCGATGGTACTTCCACGGGTTCCATAAGTTATTCGTAGCAATCACTTGCACAGTATCTTATTGTTTGTGTTTTCTGTTTTGTTGAATTGTAGCTACTCGACGAAGCTGCCTCTGGGACCGCTCAGCCTCACGCCACCGGCACAGAGTATGTTGTTTCCCTTTTTTCCTTTTTTCGTGACAATATCTGTCTACTAGCCCGTATGATAGAAGTTAATTTACACACCAACTTGATAATTATATCGTACGATGAATAAAGTAGATAAATCAAGCTCTGTCGTTTGTGAGAGAAAACGTTGGCTCTCGTCGTCCTCAACGAGACCATCTGATTGAATATTCCATCATTGGAAATCTGTTGCAGTGGTGACGAAAGAGATGAAACGGTATTTGCACGTGGTTCGCGCTTCTTAGGACGGGTTCTACGAGTTTCTCTCCCAATCCAAGCGCTGATGCTGTTACTGCTTGGCGTCGCGTCGCTGGTGCCGTCTGCAGAAGAAGACTACAGTTGTATGCTCTCTAACAATCTCGCAAGGAGCTTCACGCCGGTAGCCTTCTACCCGAACGGACCGCCACCGGTGTAACAGTGAACGGCGACGTCCTTGTTTCGCCGCGTGGTCACTTTGTCAAGACTCGAGGTTGATACTTCACACTTGTAAGACATTGGCGAGGCAAGCCGATACAAAGTCGATGAAACTTGTTTACATTTACCCCCGCGCAATTAGCATTCAAGGATACAAAATTCAAACTGCCCTGAGTTTGCTTCGCCAATGTTTCCGCCGACTGTAGCCGCAGTGCGCGTAACGCAGAAATCTTTATATAATATACATGTATTGTAATTTTACATACGACGAATTTGTACGTAAGAATAATGTAACGGACCAAACGGTGACTGAGAATATGTAGTCGACGAGAACACACATTCTTTAATTTATTATATATATATATACATATATATATAATATTGTATATTTCACTATTCAGCGCGTGCATTAATCATGCTTCCTCCCGTGCGAAGCGTGCACAGTCAAGTGCATAACAGGACGATATCGTGACAACGTACTTGTAAAGATATTGATTCCGATTCGAGACGTTCGAATGTGTATACCGACCCTGTATATTAACCCTTTAGTTGCGAGAGATGTGTACATACATCTTGAGGAAGTTGCCTTTTATTTGCGGAAAAAGCATATATATAATATATATTTGTAGTTAAAGTTTGGAGCATTCTTGGAGCGAAAATTTAACATTTGCCCAAATTTAACAGGCTTATGAAAATTAATATATATAGTTGAAACAATAAAATTATAACAGACAAATTTAAAATAAATAAACGATGAAAAAAAATATAAAATATCGCGGAACAAAAATTCATCCGCGCGTTCTTGCTTCTATGCACATTTTCTCGCTACTTTTGTCGTCAATTCTAGCGAGATTATGGCCACAATAAAACATTGCGTCAGTCAAATTGTCAACGACCTTAGAAATTTCGGTAAGGAGAAAATAATATCCCTTGCCATATGCGACTTGAAATATTAGAATCTGAGGAATGTCCTAATCATCGTACGGAACTTAAATAATTGTACAAACGGAAGACCTCAAGTCATTCAATTATTTCTCGAAAAATGATTATCCCGCGAGGAAGTATATTACGCAATCAAAAGAGATGTTCCTTCTGTTACAATCAGCTAATCGAGTTCTGGGACAGTGAAGATAAGTCTTTAAGTATCTCGGAAGATTCTAATAAGATCGAAGATGAAAACAATGTATATAATTTCTGAATATATATGTATATTTTTATTTTCTATCTAATTTATCGAATACATTATCTAATTCAATAATATGCAGATTATAATTTAACATTACCAATCTATTTCATTTCCATCCGAAGATATTTTTATATGTACTTTATGTAATATAAGAAATAGATATCATATTCTATTTTCTCTCTCTCTCTTTCTCTTAAAATACAATGCAACTTTTAAGTCAAGGAGTAAATTGATAATTACACAGGTCTACAAAAAATGGGATCATGATTGTTGTTGGGCAGCTGGGGGTCGTTTCCCAAGTAATTTTCTGTGTAGAATTCGAATCCGAGGTCAGAATTGGCCCATCACGTCAGGATTTTGAGATATTTGAGGTTATAGACTCGAAAAATGGCTTTTTGGGCTACTTTTGAGGTTATGTACAGGACGCACAAAATTTTTTAGCTCTTTTCTTTTAATTGCATTATTTAGTACTACTCTTTCCCTTCAAAATGAGCTGTCGAATGGTCATCTACGATTTTTCCTTGCAAAGTTACGGCCATTTTAAGATAACATGATGAATTCCAAACCCTGCGCCGTTATAGCCCAACAACCTCATGAGCATTCACATTAAACCTGTAAACTTTGAACTATAAACCCGAAAGCATTACTAAATCCACAACTATGAATTTTATTACTTGAATTTTCAAAATCTGATTTCAGATTCTCCATCAAACCCATATACGAGTATACAGTTTTCAGCCCAGGTTTTCGGGTTTATAGTTCAAAGTTTACAGGTTTAATCTGAATACTCATGAGGTTGTTGGGCTATAACGGCGCAGGGTTTGGAATTCATCATGTTATCTTAAAATGGCCGTAACTTTGCAAGGAAAAATCGTAGATGACCATTCGACAGCTCATTTTGAAAGGAAAGAGTAGTACTAAATGATGCAATTAAAAGAAAAGAGCTAAAAAATTTGGTGCGTCCTGTACTTAACCTCAAAAGTAGCCCAAAAAGCCATTTTTCGAGTATGTAACCTCAAATATCTCAAAATCCTGACGTGATGGGCCAATTCTGACCTCGGATTCGGATTCTACGTAGAAAATTACTTGGGAAACGACCCCCAGCTGCCCAACAAAACCTTGTAGACCGGTGTTATCGAAAGACTTTATCGGATATATCAGATAATCTAGTATTCATAAACCAAAAGTACGACTGAATTTTGTGTTTATGACTTTTTATAATTCTATTGCACGGAGATAAAAAGAAGGAACTATCAATGCCTGTAAACACGAAGATATCGACGCTACCCTTAGCGGTTCAGAGTGGTCTCGCAAAAAAAGGATGGAAGTATTTCTCGCCTACACGCCTAGCAGAGACCCGTCGGGTGTCGAGAGCGCATTTGCATCGGATCGGAGTGTCCCTGCCTAGTAACTGTGCGGCTGCAACGCGCCCGGACGGTCCTTGCACTCCACGAGCATGAGTGCTTGCCAAGAATGTCGCGATACGGCGTTAATGTATTAAGAAATGGGAATATGTTACATCAAATTTAACACAAATAATTTTTGTTACGTATAGAATTAGATATTTTATCATTTTTATTACGTTAAAATTTAAATATCTGTCTTAAAAAAAGTAAAATGTAAATTTTTTAGAAAGCGAAAATAACTTTTATTTTATAAAAATTTGTTTTGGTCATGTAGAATTAAACTTTGTTATATTTAATTAATTTTAAATAAAAACGATAGGTACGTGCAAGCATCTATTGCCTACGTTTATGCAACGGTGACAAATTAAAGAACATTGGCTGTGCACAAATGCGTTAGAATCGCAACTTTTTCAACTCATTAATTGTATTTGAAGAACATCCGCAACAACGTTTATAACATTTATAAAATTAAACAATTAAATTAAACTCGTTATGTATTATATGTATATAAAATATGCCTGCCTTTATTTCAATTCAATTTGCACTACAAATATTCCATTGCAGTGTAAAATGGCATGATATTGTTCTTCTGTTTTTCGTAATTTGAAATTCTTGAGGAGAAATTTCTCGTAAAGGATTCTACGTATTTATGCGACGCAATAACGCAGTCATAACTTCTTTAAATAGATCGTGGTTGCACCGGTTTATCCTTCGCATTAATGGCGCTCGACAACTTGTTTGAAATTTTTTTAGCGACTTTAACTGACGAGACGCGGACCATTTAATTATCGTGCAAGATGATCGTCGTTGTACACGGTACGTTCGTGCCAAATAACAAGTAGTTCGAGCTGTATCACATATCTGATTGCAATTCCGACATAGCAATTAAAAAAAAACTTTTTAATCAAAATATCAAGAGAGCCATAAGTCAGAAAAGTACATTGAATCGTGATTCGCGTAAATTATTATGAGAGGATCGATATTTTGAAAGAGTCACAACATGTACTCGCATTTTAATAACGTTTAGTGAAACGCGATCGAGCCACGAGAACATTCCAATCCCACGCAAATCGCCATTTCTCTCTAACAAGGAGACACTACACGCAGCTCTTCATCGATTTCGATAAAACTTGTTAGATAAATGATAAATGATAGAAGATCTACATATCTAATTAATGAATCGAATTAATGTAGAACCGTTTTGCTGAATAAACCTTCAAACCTGAGTTATAAATAGTTCAAGGTGGAGCCTTTTTGTAATACACTTTAGAGGTTGATAATGTTAAGATTTTCTAAAGATAAAGTAAAGTATAGATAATATACAAATATTTAAATAATCAATAAAAATCGACATTTAAATCTTTCTAAAAGATTCTTTAATTTGATGTTTAATCTTTTAAATATATTTGCTTTCCAATATTTTTTATGCCGAACCGTCACAATTCTTAACCATAAGTACAGAGACTCGCGATAAAGACAATTAATTAAATTTTTTATATAAAATTGTGTTCTAAATTTTATCACAAATTTAAAGAAGATTTTCTTCCACATGGAATATGTTCTAATCTTAAATATTCAGACTTACTCGTCAAATGATCTTGTCAGTGTGTAATTGGCGAAAAAAAAGCGAAAATTATTTTCCCACAATACACGTGTATTCAAGCTAAAAGTACTTAGGCGTCGGTATTAGTTCAATCCACGGCACACTTGAACAATTTACAATCTCCGTATCCCTCGAGCGATGCGAAGTGACCGATTAGATTTGCGCAAGCATCGAATAAATTCGACGTGTGATTTACAGGATTAGGTATTCCAGGGAACACAAGGCCTATGACTTAACCCATTACCGTGGTATGGCACGTGGGCGTCGAATGGAGATTCGAGGCGCGAGACGTTTACAATTACGCTGCATTGTGGGGAGATACAAAAGAATGTTAATGCGAGTGTGGTGAGATACCGCTATATACGCGCTATTTATAAATGATCGGCCTCGTGACAGGTATGTATAATTTTTTAACACTCCTGTTATTTTCATTCGTTCGTTCTTGAGGTTACCCGTTTATTTCACAAGATGAATATTTTCATTCTGTCCTCTTGTTATGTTAATAAGATACCTAATAGATCAGAATTAAAACGGGAAGTAGACATCTGTCGAAAAAAAATATCACGGTACATAAAGTGTATACTTTAAAAGCCTAAAGACATCACGAAAAGACGGAGACTACTTTTCTGAAACGATCTTGCGGACCGAGCGTCACCGTTAACGGATTAACAGGCAGTATACAAGAGGATCCAAGATTATTATCCCCGTTCACCATCCCCGCGGAAGAAAGGGGATACGTGTTTCCGTTTACTCTCCGGCAGGAAATCTAATGCGGCTGCAATGCAATGCACGCGTGCACGCGATATTACCCGCCAGACTCATCTCTGCTGCCACGCGATCATACTTGGTCCTCTTTTCGCATTATCCGGAGGGCCTCCCATGTCGCAAATGCAGCTATAATGCATGAAACATATCACGCTGCTGCACGAGCACGTGCTTACTTGCGCGCGAGCCGCTCGAAAGAGACCGTGATTTTTATATCTTTGAGTACACAGGCGATGTATCTATGAGCAAACGGTTTCATATCGCACGAGCGTAAAAAATTAATAACAGATTATCATAAAAATCGTGTAAGCAAATAAAAATAAAAGTCAATAATGTATCAATATAGATATATCTATATACATATTTTAAAAATACAAGGGAATATTGTGGAGAAATGATTAATTATTTCTATTAAAAAATTCGTTTTTGTTTTAGATCCACGTGCATATACATGCGTGTACATAATATTTGAGAAAAGCAATGTTTCGCGAAATTCTTCTTTTCGACACTTACAGCCTTTTTTACGTCAAGTCCTTACTAAATACGTTTTCGTCGCTTTCTCCCGATTCTTTTAAGCGTGTCAAATCTTGGAATGAACGGGTGAAACGGCCTCTTCGCCCACGCATTACGTTCTAAACCGATATGCCACTCTAGACGCGTGATTCGTGACATTATCCTTTTCTCTGCAATGCATCGTGCAAGGAGAATTCGCGATTTAGTCTAAAGCCAGCGGTCATTTTGATCGCGATCGATCTTTTTGCGGACACACAATTCGAGAGGAAAAGACATTTTTGCGCGGCGAAAAGAAGCGGAATGTGAAAGAAGTACCGGCATATTGGAACGAGCAACAGGTGTGACTCGTGAGTTTACTGTATTTATATACAGGGTGAGAGAGAGAGAGAGAGAGAGGGAGAGAGAGTCTTTCCATATCCGACAAAATTTTTGAGAAGGTAGAACGGATCGAGATGAACGGAAAAGTCCTGTACCATTTTGCAATGTT
>NW_011967133.1:559186-568877 GCF_000949405.1 Vollenhovia emeryi
AGTTTTTTTAGATAAAAAGGTTCAAAACAGGCCAATCATACATTACGGTTGAACGGAAACTTGTCCGTGAGTCGCGCGTCAATAGTGTTAGTGCATTAACACTATCGACGCGCGACTCACGGACAAGTTTCCGTTCAACCGTAATGTATGATTGGCCTGTTTTGAACCTTTTTATCTAAAAAAACTACTGCTCGGAACGAAAAATGGCAAATAACTTTTTAATTTATTTTTTCGACGACTTTCTTGCTATGGTATTTTGATTCGCGAATTTCAGGACACCCTGTATTTACGTTATAGTATAAATTTGTGTAAGGATTATTAATCTTTGTAAAGACTATTTATATACTAAACGCGAAAAGGGCTATTGAAACGCCAACAATGATCGTTTATAGCTTAGAACCTCTCTTGCCCATTAAAACACAACTTTAGGTGATCTTTAAAACATCTATACGTCGAAAATATTCTTTCGAGTTTCTCAAGAGCGCAGGAATGTCAACCTGGTGCGGGAACAAGTGCGACGGCGGTCGTTGATTGCGCAACGATAAAAACGCGGAAGTGGGGGGAACGGCGTACAATAAAATTATAAATTCACCTCGTCCGTTAACAGCGGTAAGAGACGCGTGCGTATCGCGTTTACGATACGCTTGCATTACGGCATCAGCCGAATATGGAATAAACGTATCTCGCGATCGTAGGAGCGAGCGAACGAACGAGCGCGCTCTGCAGCGAGTTTTGTCGCTGACGTCTGAATCGTAATTGCGCACGAAATATTATAGTGCACGTTCGGGCGAGAGTATGCCTTCTGGGAGAACGATAAACCGCGTTCTAGAACGTCTAACGTCTGCTTACAGAAATGAGATGGTTGTGTAACGGTTTAATACGTCCTGATATGTGCAGAATCGACAACGACGCGACCAAATTTGTTTTCGTGCTTCGAGAACTGCCGATTGCTATCACGTGTCTGCGATCCGCGTGCACGAAGGATTGCAAATTGGAGATGTCGATATTGAGAAATATATTTATCTATTAAGCAAGTATTCGTATGAAATAAAGAACCAATGTGTCCAATCATTTCTACACACAGAAAAATATATACTACCTGCAAGTAAATATTATTTGTTCCAAGTATTTGATAAGTTAATATATCCGCAAATCTATCGTAATGTCGTCGCAAGTGTTATTTTTACTCAAAACATATTCTGGCTCTTAGTAAGTCTATAGTACTTGAAACAAGAATACATAGAATTATTTGAAGCAAAACAATTTTGTTTCTTCTGATTTTATTTAAAGGAGCATACGGAATTCTTCAGTAAGTTTTATAATTTTCTTCAAAGAAGAATAAATTCTCTCTTTGAGTATAAGATGGCAAGCTTTTCTAAGGCTAGTAACAAGTATATCTTAAAACTATTATTAAGAAAATATTCCTTGTTGAAGCAAACTATTGCTTAAACGGAATAAAATAAACTGAGTAATTACTTCTCTTAGCTGTACAATAATATTTTTCTGTGTGTAATAATGACTAAGAAAAAGATTGTATTACACTGAGAGAAAAAAGTCGATATATTCAGAAACAAACATTTTGTGACATTTTTTTCGATATTTATTGGTTATAAAGAAATTTGGCTGTGGCAACAGAATATACATTTCTGTAAAGTATATATAATTTTTCTACTTACTTGTTGAAAAAATTTCATTTAATTCTTGCTCAGAAAATTAATTTATTTGTGGCAAATTTATGTTTTTGATAGCAATATTATATTTAGTTACAAGAAGATAATTTGTATAGATATGCGACATTTATTTCCAAAGATTAAAATTATGTCTCAGAAACAAATAGCCATTTCGTTGGATCAAAATTTACTTCTAGTTGATTCACGTTGCAACATGCAATATGGCGGATCGTGCTAAAGGACGCCACAACGGTTCGTTGTCCTTCTGTGTCTGATTTGTCATATTAAGTGTGCAGTGTGCAGTCTTATATGTTAAGTGTGCTTAAATCCATTATAAAAATGGATCATAGTGTTCAGAAAGTTTTAGATACAATACATTAACAACGATGGAGTGAGAATACAATAAGTAAGTTTGCAATAGAATATCTTACTCGTCAGACCAAAGTGATGCGTGCCTTTCAATATACAGACAAATTTTTGCTTTTCTGTGTTATTGACTGACAATGAGAATGAATATTTATGATCGAAAATATTTATGATTAGAGTGAATATTAGTTCCATTGCTATTAATTGGAATAAAACAAAATTGTGCAAAGAAGTTATAATTATTTAGGTAAATTAAATTTATTTGTTAGAAATATATAATTTATAAAAATGTAAAGAAACTTGATATTTGCAAATAACTCATTTCAAGGAAACAAACAATTTTTTGTAATAAATAATACTTATTTAAAAAATAAAATAAATCGTTTATTTGCTAGAAATAAAATTTTATTTCGCCGTATTTAAATAAGAGATTTATTTCAGTGAAATAAACATTATGTGCCACAAATAAATTTTCAAAGTCTTTTTTCTCAGTGTATAACCAAGTTCCATGCAAGAATAATACCGTAGCAGCCTAATATGTTTTCCACATGCACCTGTTTTTGATCATGATTTCAGGTATTCAATTATAAGTATATGTTCTTTATTCTATAAGCGTTTACCCTCATAATGTTTCTGTACCAGGCTTCTCGGCGGAATCGCTCGCTGGTTGTCTTGATTCCATCTCAACATTGCGAATCAGCCAGGCGAAATTCGAACGCCGAAATAAACGCTGCTCGCGCGAATTTACTTTAAGTACAATCCTGATTGGCTCGCTCCAAGCGGAGCCCAGCATCTCGCGACAATAATCTTGTACAGTTAGAGCACAACACAGAATAAACGCTATCGCCTGTAACAGAACATCTCTCTCTTTTCTCAACATCTCCCAATCCCGACCTCCCGGCACTTGTCCTACAATTCATTCGCCTTTTCGATTTTATACAAAATATACCTTTATTAGACCTAGAAGAAAATATCAAATATCGCTGAATATCTCCATTAGACATTGCGTTCGCGAGACCACTGCCATCTTATTAGAGATTCGCGGCATGTTCGACCGTAAAATTACAATTAGTGATGGAAATGCTACATCGCACAAGCGGTATCTGTCTATGCTTCATTGTTTTCTTCGCCGGGACACGCTGCGCTGATACTCCGTGTGGTGCAGGTTTTCCAGTAAGAAACCCCCGAGGTAATACGCGAACGTCGAACAACAGTTGTAACATTTCTCGCACAGACGGGACAAATCCACGCTTCGGTTGTGGCCTTCTTTGGTGCGACGACGTGGGCGCATTTACCTCGCACGGAATTGCAGTCCGCGCTTATATACTCTATCTTAAGTCGATCGTTTTGGCGGGAGCAAAACGCTATCGCGAACCATCTGGTTTATGTAATTACGCGCACGTCGACGCATCTCCGGTCCATGTAACGCGACCGGAAGTGCCACAAAGGCTTTACACTCGGCAACATGTAACGAGAACTGTCGCTTTCCAGAAAATCACGCGAGTAGTAATTTCTATGGATCTGACGTGTAAATTATGCATATATGCTAAAAAATAGATTATGTAACTACGAATGTTATAGAAGTTCTTGAAATGAACAGGGCAAATGACTGTTCAACCGCAAATATCATGTACAAATATTCTCGTAAGCTATAAATCGGTGAAAATTTCACTGATTAAAATGACAGCAACACAGAATTTCACTGGGAAGTGAAGCGTTTCACCTACCTCCAGCAAACACTTACATTTCGCTTTTCCGTCTTATATCTGACTTATTATAGCCAGTAAATAAGATTTCACTGTGAGATTTCACTATGAAATCAATAGTAATCGTATTTGCAAGATGTCTATCAAAACTGCTTACATTTCATTCTTTTCTTATGGAGAGACTTCCATTTCTATTAATAAAATCCACTGAATTAATATTCATATTTAGGATTGTGTATAAAATATCTTAAACTTGCTCGCAACCAATGTTTCCAGTAGTCTAACATCATGATTGAAACAGTCTATTACTGATCTTTTCTAATGAGATCTCGTTGAAAATAAAGCTCTGTACTTATAATTGCTGTTAATTCCTCTCACTCTTTTCCGTGATAATACTGAAATATATTTACACTGATTCTACATATTTAAGAGCGTATCAAGATGGAGACATTTAATAAACGCAAAGCTGTAAATAATCGATTTCGGTATTTCTCGTTTAATGCATTAGAACCTTTTGACTTGGATAAGTAAGACTATTAGTTTTCGAAATCTATGATACTTTCGCGGAAAAGATTTATTGTCGCAATGAAACTATTGCTGCTAGTATATATTCAATGTGAAAGTGACTAAACTTCGTTATTATAAGCAATTATTCAATATTACAGCGAAACCTGTTTCGTCGGTGAATCAGAAAAATCTTGTTGAATAAAGTTATTCGTGGAAATATGAATTTTCTACCGGAATCAATTTTTCATTTTCTACTAAAGCAAGTTGGCGTAATCCTAGCAAATATCTTGTTTTTGTTATAAAATCTACTGTTTCGATTGAACGGAATCAATCGTTATCTTAAATAATGAGTAGAATAATACGCAAAATGTATAGTAACACTAAAGTGACACAAAGTAATTTAAAATATTAGGCACAGAATGTTCTACTCGAATTTATTTCATATTTCATAGGCAAAACAAACTCTTAATGTTCGGTTTTGTTTTGCTCCCCGCCCGGTATCGTGCAACGTTCTGCGTGCCATTAACTGCATTCGGCATTGCAGATATGAGGCGTCAGAGTGCTCTTTTGCGTTCGAGTGAACGAGAGAACAAAATGAGACGGAAAGGGAAGAAGTACATTTTGAAGCCTCAGATTTGCAATGTCGCACGCAACTATCAATGCTACCATTCGCTCACCGAACCTCGCACTGACAAGCAGCATCGAGAATCGCTCCGTACGTCGTATTACTTTTGGCGTAATCAGTTTCCGAAGCGCGATCGCTATGAGTGTTGGGATAAAACACTATTAATTTGTACACGTTTATCAGTAACGAGTAACAAGTTTCTACAACTTGTTATGAGAAAACCATTTGCACGTTGAGGCGACAGCTTTCTATCAACGTAAATATTTCACGCGATTAACTCATCTAAAATATGAATGTAAACTGTCGCAATTACATCTCGTTTACGGATAGCACTTCAAATTATCTGTCAATTTTAGCGTAATTTGTTTTATTTTCAGGGGGAAAGAGAGAGAGAGAGAGAGAGAGAGAGAGAGAGAGAGAGAGAGAGAGAGAAGTTTGCCGCGTGCTCGTCGCGCTTTGTAATCTCTAGTTGCTTAAATTCCGAAAAATGGTTAGTTACAAATTGCAAGTGGAGAACGGCGCGAGAACAGGTGAGCAGTTTGGCGAGCGGACTGGGCGCGGTGTGCATAGTAACTATTTTGCAATCAATCATACATTTGATTACATTATCCGTGAATCGAAAGTAGGTTGTGTCTCAGGAAGCCGCGGTGTTAACGATCACTGCTGCACGTAGTTGCTACATTCGAGGGATATAATTGCAGCCTTACTGATTTATGCTACGTATCGAGCGACGACCAGCGGCACGGCGATTAACTCATTATCGAGCACCTTTGCGTAACGCGTCTGGAGAACCGGACGAATGCGGCGGCTAATAGCCCGTAAAAAGTTGCGTAAAATACTACTGTTTATGCATTTCTTTGGATACGACACGCGAGAGATGGAAAAATTCATTCTCTTCCTCGAGTTTTCTTAAATCAACAATCTGGACGTGGCCTTTTATGTGTCAAAAGAAATTGCCTAATTTCTTATATATAACACGAGGAAGTGTCTTCAAAAAATTCGACCAAACTGGCATAAAATATATATATATATATACAACGTTTCGACCTCTTATCGGGTCCCTTTCAAGTACAATCTAATGTTGACTGAACAATTTAATTTTATGCCGAAACAGGACGAGTACATGAGTTTGTGACAGCAAATTCATATCGTCAGATGTGTCTCGGTAGTCAGTAAAATTTACTCGGTATTTTCTCGGTATAGTCAGTAAAAACGAGACACATTTGACGATATGAATTTGCTGTCACAAACTCATGTACTCATTCTGCTTCGGCATAAAATTAAATTGTTCAGTCAACATTGGATTGTACTTGAAAAGGACCTGATAAGAGGTCGAAACGTTGTGATTTAAATATATATATATTTTCTGCCAGTTTGGTCGAATTTTTTCAAGAAACTTCCTCGTGTTACACTACCACTGGCGACAATAAGCCTCGCTCAATTAGTTTTCCCATATTAAATTCCTTACTTCGTAAGAGAAACCGCAAATTATCTAGATTGTCATCAATGTCTGTGAGGTATTACGGATTAGGAAAATATTTGTTGAAATCAATTGTTGATTTAGCCTTTCCGAGACGTAAAAGGAAAAGGCGTAAAATGATGGAAGGCAGAGGGAATCGGCACAGAGCATCAACCACGTCACGCACGCGAGACGACTCAACTCTCGCCGTAAGTGCATCTCCCCGATTTGTGATCGGCAGCATCCGCCCGCGCACTGGACCAAGCGAGACGCGGCTTGCGCCGACTGGACACGAAGGCCGGCGAAGGCGCACGAGTAGTCCGTTCGTATCACGCTCGCGCGACGCATCGGTTCAGCGCGACCCGCGTTTCGTTGACGCGCGCGCTGCGAGATACGTCGTTGTCGTCGTCGTTGTCGTCCCCATCGGCGCAAAGCGCATCGCAAACGTTTGTGAGCGCGTCTTTAAATCGGCAAAGCACGCGATCGTCATCCTCGAGCGAATCGCGAGCTGCGACCGGCGTCCACAGTCGAGGGGCCTTTCCGAAAATACGCGTCCGACTGGCCGAATCGTCGCCGCGCACGAGCGCGTTTTCAAAAATACGCGCGCTGTCGCGGTTCAACAGCAGAACGGATCGCGATCAGTGAGAAACAACGTCGTTTTCAAGCATCCTCGAGGCGAACGTTTCGTCCCGCGCGTCGTTGGAAGGAGGGAACCGCGCGAGTGCAAAGTGTACGCGGTTATTAACTGTCGAAGCGACTATCGGATCGACGGCGCGCGCGCGATCCGCTCGCGAGAAGAGATCCTCGTCGGTCCTCGTGCTCGAGGCGTCGGATGGACCCGTGCGCGCAGCATCCCTCGAGAGAGTGTACGCGCGCGTCGCGTGGCGCGTCGCGACGTCGAGCTTGCGCGACGCGGCACGTCGACGACCGAGCCAGCCGTTGAAGACACCTCCGTTCGCAGCCGAGAAATACCTTGACGAGGCTCGTTATGGATTTCCACCCGATGGTGAGCGCTCATTGATGTAATAAACGTTCGCTCCTCCTCGACGTCGTACTCGCGCGATTAAGCGAAACCGCGCGCGTTCCGAGAACGCGCCTTCTCTGCATAAGGAGATATTAATTCCCCGGATCTGCATGCGCTGGCATTGCGGTGAGAAACGTGGTCGTTCAAGTCACTGAGTCATGTTTCGGTCGCGCGGCGCTCGTTGCGCGAAACGCGATCGCGTCCGGCATCGGATATCGTGCGAGCCGCCGAAAGTGCACCTCGTTAATCGCCCTTTACGGATCATCCACCTTGTCCATCGATTGTCATCTCGATTAAGTGACGCGAATGATTGAATTATCACAGCCTGTCGTTAGTAAAGAACCGTACCCGATTTCGCTTGCAAACACATCGATTATTTTGTGAGTCAGCAATGAAGACATTTGCCATTATCGCGGGCAACAATTCGATTGAGTGCAGACGCTATTATGTCATCAAGACTAATACGTACAATGGATGCGCGAGTATCGGTCGACGCCGCGTATCTGGCTCTCGTACTCTCGTATAACCGCGGACGGAATGATAATGGCCGCCAGTAATTTACGATCCCTGGAAAAGATCGTTTGCAGACGGCGCGCGTTCGTGCGCCGTTTATCGCGATCGATCGACGTTACGCAAAAACAGTTGGACTCTCGAAAAATTGCCCGTCGACAGTCTAATCAAATGCGTCACGTTCTTTAATTATTGGGCCCGGACGGGAGAAAAGACGTGGGACGAAGACACTGAGAAGTTCTCCGGCAGTTTCAACGGATAACATTGGATCGTTGTGTCTCAATTTATATCGATTTTAACGTTCAGCTTCTTTGTAATTAAAAATAGATTCGTGCAAGAGGTGTTAAAAGTGTTTCTCTCCCTTCTCTGTTATATTTGTTCAAGAGATTTTTTTAAATATAGATTACTTCATCATCCATCTATTGTATCTTACGAATGTAAAAACGTTTCTACTAACGCCTTTAATTGTCTGTTTTCCTTACGGGAGAAAATGAAGTTGAAGCTTCAGAGTCTGAGAGAACTCGCAAATGTTTGTCAAGAATTACTTTCCGAACGAAACATTTATTCAAATGATGATCGCCACTTGAGATTCGTTGAAGAATCAATGTCGATATCTTTACCGATTGCTGCAGTTGTAAAAATAATGATTAAAGAAACGTTCTCAATGGCGAATAAGTTTGCTCGTTATTACACGATCCACACGCGCGGATCATCTTGTTGATCTTGTGTTGGTTGCATGACAGATCGCAGCCCAACAAAGGAATATCCTCCATCGGGACGGGCGAAGGGTCAAGATCGGGCTTATTCGCTTCGAAAATGGAAACCCGTACTCGCGCAACGCCGTAATTAATCGCCGGGGCTCCGTCGTAACGTCGACGCCGGACGGAGCGGCGCTCATAATCGCGCAGAAATAACCCGCAGGAATTTAACGCGCGCGCCGTCCTGCCGCGTCCGTTGGTCCGTTCGTTCGTCCGCCCGAGAGGCTGCAGCATGAGAGTCGACGATGAGGTCTTTGGGTTAAGTATCGCGGATAGCGATCTCTCGACCGTGGACATTAGCATAATCTTTTAACGCGCGCGTTCGTCTCTCCAAGGGGAACTCGCTTGAGCGCTGCAAAGTGTCCGCATCTCCGCAGTTACACACGTATTCGCATTAACGTGCACCATCGTCGTCGCTATTATTTCGACCTTACCGCGCATTCCTCGCCACGATTACTACCTGGTTTTTGCTCCCTTCTCCGCGGCGGAGTCCTTGAAATCGCGGATGAAGTCATTTCGAGGACGGGAAAAGTGGTGCCGGCCAAATCGCTCGCCCTTTTTTCTTTCGGCCGTCGATGCACGCCGTTACTCGGTGCGCGATATGAATCGTCCCGCACGTACGATCGTAACGATAATCGTAAAGCTCATGTCAGACCGCGCGTTGAAGATTGAGATTAAGATTGCGTTACGATTAAAGATTCGTTCGATCACGCCACAATCGCGATTCACGTTAGCAATTTTAGTCTTGTACCGTTTTGCACGCCCCTCTTCCCTTTCACAAGTTTTTATTTGTGTCTCATTTAATATGGATTTCATAGAGCACTTTTCCAGAGCGATAAATATCTTTTAGTTGCCTCACTTTTGCCTAATATTTCTTGTCTGATATCAATTGTCTTATCTTTGTTGTACGACGTGAATAAAAATGGGCATAGTACACAGAGAAAACGATTTCTTTGGATTTAATAAATTTTGTTGTATCCAAACAAATTTGATATTTGAAATGGTCGAAACAAATCAATGTTTGAATTAACAAGTACGATTGTTTGAATTTGAAATAATATATATC
>NW_011967133.1:576358-586991 GCF_000949405.1 Vollenhovia emeryi
CTCTCTCTCTCTCTCTCTCTCTCTCTCTCTCTCTCTCTCTCTCTCTCTCTCTCTTTCTTTCTTTCTCCTTTGTCTAGGCTTTATAATATGCGAACTTAAATATTTGCTATTACTATTTTATACAGTAAGAAAACAAGCTTCAGTGCAAACAAAGGATACGAATCTGGATTTCATTTCTTATGTAACGCTTCCGACGCAAGCGTGAACGCTAAGACGGGTAAGAATTCGGCAATAAATAAAGATATAAAACACACACGGAGACCGGAGAGCGTCATCGGCGTGGGTGCAGGTATTTTCGTTCCAACCTAATTCAGTAGTTCTAGAGTTACATCCTATGGTACCGGCCTAAATATAAAATCTAGCGCGCGTCTGCCTGTAAAGCCTGTAACTCCTCGGTTAGCCGATACGCAGCCGATGCACGGCCATTAATAATCGGCTAATGATTGCGATCATTGGCAGGGAATGATATTTTAATCGAGCGCGTGTTCTAAGACGCTTTTGCCCGTCGAAAAAATTAATTAAATCCGATACCTGCAAGCGCGATCGATAGCGATCGATCGGGATTGATCGTTGTCGTTGCATCAGACGATGGCGCGGTCAGACGCGATCCAATCGGCTAACGATCGGACAGCCATATTTTCTCGAATTAGCGAATATGGCAATCGGAGGAGGGTTTTCTGCTCGAACTCGATCCGTGCAGGTCAGCACGAGGGAAGAGGGGATCGCCACGCAACGCGAGAAAACGAGAGGAGGGCTTCGTTGCCGAGTGGGAGAATTTTCACATCACTAAAGCTACCAATCGCGATTGTCACGCGTTACCCACCAATGCCATCGGGCGTGCAATTAAATCGTACGATTCAATTGTTAAATTATTAACTAAGAGCGATTACATTTCCCGGATATTTGTACATTTAGCACATTTATACATATGAAAATTTCATAAGTTTTATCGACCTACACTGGCTATAGCGATTTTTCTTGACCGTATCAAGCTATTAAAATTCTTATTGCGAAAAATATTACCCCAGCTAGGATTCGAACCTGGGACCTCCCTACAATCCGTGACGGGCGTCTTAGCCAGCTCGACCACCGGGGCTGTGATAATACTATTCGCAATAACGGGTATATAACTTTAAGATGTTGTTTACGCGTCTATTTCGACTTTCCTGTTTTATACATACGTTTAGTTTAATCCGGCGTTCACGGGATGTTTGTCATCTAAGCGTTTACCCAACTTTCTGTTAACGCGTTAAACCTGAAATGGGCTTTTTTTTATCAAACATACTTCTAGCTACGGATTGAGTTATCTAGTAAAGTAAGATTGAGCAATGGGATAGAAAAAATTTCACGTCTTAGCGGTACTGCCAATCACGATTGCTGGATGTTGTAGCGATGGCGATGGCGATAGCAGGATAGGTGGGGAATAACGGGCGAGCGCGTTCTCCATTGCGGCAAAGCGCGCTGTTTCATATTCGGACGCATTAGCTGAGAAAAGTTTTACGACTAGTCGGTCCTCGACCAATCAAAGTTCCAGAGAGACGATTGACGAGAGAGAGAGAGAGAAGAAATGTATGTACGAGCCACGTTTGCTGAACCGCTTCTTGCAAGCATTTCTTTAGAGCGAGATTATTATCGGCGCCCGACCGAGCGATTCGCTTTCAATTAACGATCTTCTTTTTCACTCGCTCTCGTATTCGCGAGCTAGGAAAATATGTAACGCGCAAAAGGCGCCACGTTCTCATTATACATGCACGCGATTGCGTAGCATCTTTGACTCGCACGGATAATTTCTTCTGCTCACTTGCGATCGCGCCCTCGTTGCACGCAGGTGATGTTGCGAAACGATCGCCAGGTGTCATGAAGAATTTTAATTTATGCAGGGTATTTCATTAGATGTTCTTTTGTAGTCTTTACGATTACGTGGGAAACAATTTCTTGTTAACGAAAATGTTGAAAGTATTATTTGTTGCATTCTTTGTTGTATGAAACGAAAATAATGTCTATTATGTTATATGAAAAACTATGAATATATCTTGATATTTTTAGAAAAAAAAAAGATTAGTTTCGTGTTTGCAAATCTATAGTTACAGAAACATTCGGTTGACACAAGATTTGAGATCACATGTCAGAAAAGTGGCTTTGCGTTTTCACTTCTTGATCAATTTTTACTAAGTGGAACGCAAAGACATTTAGAAATGAATTTAAACGCATCGTGCCTCTTTCTCGATGAAAAACGCCCACGGAGCTACTTGTGAGTTGCTCCACTGCCAAAAGACGACGTATATCAGATAATTTGTATGGAAAAGAACATTAGGCAATTTAACGGTATCAACGGACAGTCTTATATTCCTCCTTTCAGATTTCTACCACGTGGGCGAACCAATTGGACTAGCCAGTAAGGTGGCCCATCATCGCCTCGAGAAATCTCTTTCTCGTTTTCTCTTCTTCAAATGCCTCCGCGAGGACTGCACTAGTCTTCACTTTTAGCTGAATCACATTACTTCTCGTTCATATTTCGAAAGCGAACAACGCGTATGCTTCGTCAAAGACTCTCGCAGGTGTCGGAGCTCTCACATTATGCAGCAAGATGCGAGCTGCGTATTTTGTAATTATTTATTGCCTACTACGGGTGCAACGACAGTGATTGACGACCCTATAAAAGCAACGATGTTAACGATGCTGATTACTGGGAGATGAATTTCGAAGCGGAGTAAGTTTGGGATAAGCCGGGAAAGTCATTATCGCCGGGCACTCGTGTACCAAGCGCTCGGTCAAACTGCGATTTCGTTTCTTCCTCAACCCCGTTAAGTGCGGATAATCAATTCGCTCCTGATTGTACTGTCGATTTTACCATTACGGTGGTGGTCCACGAGCTTACATCTACATACGATATAAAGATAAAAAACAGATATAAGCAATCGGTATATGTATTTCTCCGAGATACACGAATGCGACCTTCACATTTCGTGCTTGTACTATCTGGAAAATATCTTTCGGATTCGCTACGATCTCGTCATGGACAACCGAATGAAACTCGTTCTCGGTGTCTACGGTAAGTAATACTCAGCACCAAAATTGTCACCCACGCGTGGCAGCAAGTTTCGTCAGCATCGTCGGAGCGTACTTCCGCTCGCGCGTCGTTTGAGAATCAGGTGGCTGTTCCCAGACGTATCTAGGTCGTATTACGCAAGGCGTACAGCTGGCATTTGCACTGTTGATGATTGTACGCAGACCGGCACAAAACTCAATGTACAAACGTTAGGTTTTAAATAGCAAACAAAGCTGGCCAGTCAGAGCTGCTGTACGGCCCATTGTATCGGGATTCTCTCTGCGTGGACGACGCGTTGATATTTTATGCGACTGTCATCTCCAGCTTCGATTCTGCGGAGGCGTATATTATATCCCGTATAGGTTAAACCACCCCGCCTACTTGCCCGGTGTGTCCCAATACCTGTGGCAGTGATATGTCAACAACTACTTTCAACTCCGCGTTCCGTCAGCTCGCGCATTTTATCCAGCGCGTTCGTGAAATAGCATTTAAATCCCGACGATTGGACCGCGCGCGCTCGCCAACGATACATTGTTTTCACGGCGTAGCAACAATGACATTTTCAATAAGCTCATTCCCAGAACGCCGCGATCAAATAATAATCTATTGATGAAAATTACGTTAAAGAAATACATTAAGGGGGCATATACACCTAGAAGACCAAAAAAACGTTAATTTTCTGGAATTTTTTTCTGGGAAACTGTTGAAGTTATCGGATTGTCGTTTCTTGTAGTTGAAAATGTACATTTTAAAGAAACTTCGTGATTTTTTTTATTAAAGAATCTCGCAAAATGTCGGAGATATGGCGTCGTGAAAGGCAGCCCGGAAAAAATCACCCAAAACGGTACCAGATGTATCTTCGCCAAAAATTAACTAAAACAAAAAAATAGCGCGGAATATTAAAATATATAATAATAGTTTTGGCGTATCGTAGCCGATTTCAAAAATATCGATTTTTGACAAAATGGCGGGCGTTTAAATTTGACGTAGCGATTTTTAAGACAAAATCCGTTCGTTTCCTCGCCAGAAAAAAAACTATGAGTCCTAAAAAAAAAACCCCCTACGATACGCGATAGATAATTATGTGTTGAATAACCCCTATAAATTTCAAGCAAATCGATTCAGTGGTTCTCGAGATATTTCTGGTACCAGTTTGAAAAATGTCGTTTCGAGAAAAACGCGTTTGAATATTCAACATATGTTTTGGTTAAGGGGGCATATACACCTAGAAGGCCAAAAAAACGTTCATTTTCTGGAATTTTTTTCTGGGAAACATACATACATACATACATACATACATCTGGGAAATTTAGGAAAGACGTTAAAAAAAAAGTTGCCTAAAAATAGATATCAAGCCATTGTACTGTCAGGGCTGTAACTTCGTCATTTTTCGAAATTATGACTTGAAATTTGCACCAGACATTCTCGAAACATTAAACTTTATGAATATGTAAAAATCAAAAAATCGATTTTTTTGACCCTCCTAGGTGTAGGTATATGCCCCCTTAAGAACAGAAGGGGGTGTCTCGAAGAGGAAAAGCATTGTGAGATCAAATTGAACAATAGTTTTCATAACTGCATACTGCAAACGTTCCTATTGTCACTTTTATCTGCGATATGTAATTCTTCTTTAAAATTGTTCAAAATTATCATTCTTCTATTTCAGATCAATTGTGAAATGTTTAATTTAGTGTGATTTGATTTTTGATAAGACAAATGTTTCATATTTTTCACTTAAAATGGATTTTACTACGGCCGATTGTCTTGCAGAATGATAATAATTTAAATGTTTGAGAGCGTGCGTGTTAAAAAGAGAGTTGTATAAAATGTCCTGGGAAAGTGCCAAATATCCCCGTATCAATTTTTCGCCCCGCTATCTCATTAATTAAGTCCGCGCATTTTCAAGTACACGCCCGAATTCCAGGCTCCTTCGAGTACAGTTCCTTCGAGTCGCGTTAAATCCCATCGGGATGTATATGGCAATGATCCGACGGTCGAAATGCGCTTGCCATTTTGTGCAACGCAGAGGCGTAATAAATTACGTACATTACGAGATGGACGGGGTGCACAGGGGAGACCTCGGGCACCGGGCATCATCCGGCGTGCCACTGTGGGAAACCTGAAGCCTCCTCCGGCAACAGAAAGGAGCCTTCAAGGCTCATTAACCGAGAGATAACGCGTTATGCCAGATTACGATGTTTCTTCGTTAGCTCACTTATCGGCCTGGTGCCATTGGCCGCGTGAATGTTCGTGCATCGGTCCCGCCGCCGGCTGTTATTCGGTGTACACGTGCGATAAGCGATTCGGTGCTCCTTGCTTTATATCGCGAAATATTTCGGAGACAATTTCATTTGGACTTGTACTCGCACCGGTTAATAAAGCTATTTATTTCAAATTCTATCAGTAAAACGGAGAACAATATACGCGGAAGAATGCTGTAAAATACCGCTAAGATTATATCACGGTTACAATGTTGATTCACGGAAAGAAGTCGTCGCCGCAGTATTTAAAAATTTAGCGAGATAAAAATCGGGAAAATAATTTTATTGCGTCATCAAAATAATTATGGTAGGACACTGAGACTAATTGTTGGTCAGAAATTTTTGCATTATTATCATACTTGAGCATCCTACTATAATTATAATTCGATGACGCAATTGTTTTCAGATCTTTACATAATTAAATTTTTAGACGTATGCATTAGCAAAACTGTTCGTTCCTTGTATGAAATCATATATGTATGTATAATTCACCGAGGAAAAGATTGTTGATATCTCAGATATATAATGTCATTTGTCTAATAATACTTAATAGATCCGATACCATTTACGGCATGTATTAGCTTGAAGCAAAATTTAATTTAGAGTCCACCAGTGGAGGAAAGGCATCACTTCGTTAGACGAAAGTTGTCCTCAAATAAAGTTTGTGTGTTTAATTTTTTTAATGGACTAATCCACACAATTAGTTATCTAAAACCACATCTTGAGTTTATTAACTAAGTGGAAAAATGATTTTCTGAAATGGTAAGAGAGCGTTTAATGGCTATTGAAAGAAGTTTCTTCGGTTATTCGTTTGGCGAGTAGTCGGGACGAGGAACGGAGGATAAAAAGAGGAGACCCCGAGTACGAGAAGTGGCTTGTGCGCGGCTCGATTCCTCGTTGGTGGTTCGCGGGGTTAAATATACCCTCGTTGGTCTCATCATACAGAGAGAGGGAAGAAAGAGGAGGAACGGGAAAGAGAGAATCGAGCGGGCAAGATAAAGACGGTCGGCTTGCGCATGCATACACACATTTATATGTCAAAGTGAGAAGGGGAGGGAATACGAAAGAGGGAGAAGAAGATGAAGAAGAAGAAGTAGAAGAAGGGAAGGAAGAAGAAGAGAGAAACTGAGAGGGGCGAGAGAGAGAGGGAAGAAGTCGGGCTCTGCTATTACAGAGCACCTCCGTGGCGCACAGCCCAATATGGAGCAATCTCAGATTTCCATCCGCCCAAATCGAGAATATACGCCCGCGCCTCCGCTCGCTTTTCTTGGCCTGCGGAGGGTTGGTCGTTGTCGCGGTTGTCGTCTTCGTCGTCGTCGCCGCTGACGTTTCTCCCCTCGTCCTCCTTTGACGGAGGTGTAGACGTTGCTCTCGGTAGAGTTGTCGCTTGTCCACTTGACTCTCGCTCGTAACAGTGCCAAAAGTGCTTCAAAACACTCCGCTTCGTTCCCTGTCGGCTCCATTTTCTTTCCTCTGCTCCTCTTTCCTCCTATTTATTTGCCACCTTCCTATCTTTCTCACAACTAATACAGTTCCTCTTTTTTCTCTAGGTGGAAATTTATCCACGCGCTCACGTTCTCTTCCTTCTTTTATATCTTCAGTCTTTCCCTCGAAATATCTCTCGATATCTCGCTGTGCCTGCCAAGGGATTGCACGAGGCAGAGACGATCGCGTGGGCGATCGCGATGCATTGAAAGGTTCGGGCGAAGGTGATTAATCGCGGCTTGTGACTTGTGCGATTGATCGTGTTCAACTGACAATGACCATTGTGTCATTCAGTTTGGCGGGAAATCGATCGTGCGTGAAAATCGAGTAACATAAACATTGAAACGCCTGCGGCGCGCGAAGCTAGTCGCCGGTCGCGGTTTTACAAGAAGAGGATTCCTCGAGAACGATACGTTCATGTTGCCAGAAAGCAACTTTCCCATCACAGGTAATTGGCGGTGTTCGATATTGAATGATGTCAATCAGAGTAGCAAGTTTCTAATTGAGTCTTTTCGAGTGACTGTCCATCTCTTTTAGATTCTACCAAATCTGCAATTCTATTTTGAAGAGTTTATCGCTGCTACGACGTTCCTCGTCTTCTGTTTGTCAAATAGATCGAAAATCTTGAGTTGCATTATCCGAATATTCGCGGAAAAAAAACAACCAACGGAAAATGAGATCATTCTGATGAAACAATCCTCCCGAACAGCCCCACAATAAGTTACTGTTCTCCACGTGGGACGCCGTCGCTGCGCTGCGCGGTTTGCGCGGGTGTTACGCGTAATTACGGATCCATAACGACGTCGTAATCAGGCCAATGGATCACGGCCTGTTCTAGTGGGTCACAATACGTGAGCGAAACGAATCTTGGTGACTTTAAGGATATTTCGGCTATATCGGTTTCACCGCATGTGAGAAAGGATCTTTTCCAAAGTATACCTTTTTTTTACGGATCGTAGCATCACCTTGACATGTTCGCGAGCACCACTGACTTTTCGTTTTTAACCTAGTTGCGCTTCTGCCAATAGTGCGGAAGACCACATGTTTTCTCGCGAAACAAACGTCTGCTCCGATTCGTCCACTTGTTGCCCGTGAATAAGTCAAGTTTGACGTCCGTCGTGATATTATCGAAGAATTAACAACAAAATAATTATTACGTTCATTTCCGTATCTATCAAGTTAGAAGAAGGAAAATTAAGTGGAACGTGATGTGTATTCTTGGAATACCTTTTATAAACAGCTAGTTATGTATCTATAATGTTCTAGAGCGAGGTCGTCATTTGTTATGATCTTTTAATCCGATTAACATTTTGAATAAAATTAGTCATGTAATGGTATAACGTGTATACTTTAGCAATCATGAATGCCTAGTGCGGCGCGATACCATCCAGCCATAATCCTAAATATGGAGTGAGAAATTTGAGAGAACCGAAAATAGTGGCGCTACGCCAAACGCTAAAAATAGCCAAAAAATAAATTGTAGTTACGCGCCCGCCTGCATCATTCTATAACTGGTCTTCAATGAAAACGAGCCACCTCCCGCACATATCGATATTAATATCTCTCACCGATCTCGCTTTTTGGCGCATATTTATGTGCAACTTTGTACATTTTTTAATCACTAATAGTTCAAGTAGCAGTATTTTAAAACCTGGGAAATTTCGACTCTCACACTTGTATCCTTATACTCTTTTCATTTAGATTCTTGAAATTTTACAAGTTAGAATCTGGAGAAACTTAGATTTGTAAAATCTTGCAATTTAAATCATGCAATTTTAAAATCCTAAATTTTTTGAGTTTGTAGAAAACCTAAAGTGTTGATTCTTTCAAGTTTGGAAACTTATACATAAAAGAAATCTTTTGTCTCCAATTTTGTACTTGTCATGTCTATATTTATATTTTTGCTGGAGTTTCGATCTAAAATGTTATCTTAAAATCTATGCAATTGACTTGGTATATTTTATGTTACACGAAGACCTTAAATGTGCCTCGATTGTGTTTCTGGTTATTTTGGAGATTTCAATGGTTTAGCTTTGTATCGAGATCTTATCTCATTGTTTAAGTACCCAAATGACAGCCGACACATAGGCGAATTCTCGCAAGGCGTTGAAACCCGATCGACTAGGCCAAGTATGGCTCAGGAATTGCGGGTTTTCGGTGGGCTGCGCCGGAGTGTTGCCGGTTCTATTTTCGCACAGGAATATTTTTATCCGACGGTGCTGCGCAAAGTCACAGTATGTATAATACGTTCTTCGTCTTTTGCGCGCCTCCTTCTTTCTCCGTTTCAGCCTCTTTCGTGCGCGTCGTTTTTCGACATCGCCACGCCGGTCGCTGACATTTTTGCTTCATTGATTCTTCATTAAATTTTTCTCTTCCTTTTTCTTTATATGTTGGTACAAAATTATATTATACAATAATATTCATTATTGTATATAAACTCAATTAACACATATAACAATATATTAAACATATGCAAAGTGTTGAAAAAATAATGGTATCTTATTTTATATACTTCATTTTCTTCATAAAAAAATAGTCCCCTTAATTGTATCACTAGTTGTATCTGGAATTCTTCATATAACGAATATATTTTCCAATTTTCTATAATTTTCTATATATAAACTTGAAAATTTTATTATATAATATAATATTTATGTAACAAATATATAGAGTTCTGAAAATAGTGGCTGCGCAAATAACACCGCTGTGACTGTAAAAATGAGCAGTGGATGATACAACCGGCTCTAGAATTGGACGACGAATTACTCGACTTGCGACAGGTGACTGTCGTCGAATATTGCGAATCTCGCGAGACCGTTTCCAAGCGGATCTCCATCGCGTAACGTACGATGCTTGCAGTTCGCCATTGTGCGATTTCGAAGCCTTGAACGGACACGCGATCGCCTACGCGGTTTGCTCGATGGTGCAACGACGGCAATAGGTGCGCTTGATCATTTACCCATTTGCGCGTCAGACATTCGTTTAATTTCTGCCATTTCTCACGCCCGTCAAATCCACGCAACGCAACTCACCGCGCTGCGCGCGGCATTAATCCGCTCGTTAATACAGTGGTTATGAATATTCCGCAATTCGCTCGCGCACACCGGCAACGATCTCCGGCTTCGACGACGGCCCACGCGCGCGACCTTTCGCGTGGCTCTCGCGCAAACCGAAATAAGAAAGTAGAAGCTGTTCGTATGGCGGCTACTTCCGACCTCGTTTTTTTTTCTAATTAATTAATCGAGAGTGGCCGAACGTTATGGCTGTAACTAATGACTAATTCAATGAATGCTCGATCCTTAAAACTCGAGTCAAATTGTAGCAAACACCTTTCGAAACACCCACCTTGGTCGTATCCAGAAGTTCTTTTTCGACTATCGCCGCAATTAAAAAGAGTCGCGTACAGAATCATTAATGCCTTAATAGGTACACGAATTTATTTAATATCGAAACTTTCAGTGGAGATTGAATTAGCGTTTAATCGTGAGCCAACGAGATTATACAGAGTGTCCCAGACCTTCGATAATAATCGTTAGTGGCAGACTTCTGCGATCATTTTAACATGAAACTCCTAAACTGATAAAAATGCCAAAACCGCGTGATAGTTTTCGAACGAAAAATATTTCGAAATGATCAAACTGCCCGAAATTCGATCGGGTGTAACATAATAGGATTTCTGCGTTTAAAACACCTGTTAGGGTAAAGGCAGGTATTATGGCCATAGTTTTGATTTGAGGTCATAATTTTCAAACCGCTGGTTTTTTATTTTGTAACTTTCTGAAATTCTAGTGTATTTAATAAGCTTTGATGACAAAATGTTTTGATCAATTAAAATCTA
>NW_011967133.1:588963-610867 GCF_000949405.1 Vollenhovia emeryi
GTAGCCAAGGTTTAGGTTTTGAAATGTGTAATGAGAAAAGCCAAAATTATTTTGTTTTAATTTGAAAATCTTACTTAGTTGGAAGTGCCATGTCTCACTTTGACGTGTATATTTTGATGATTATGGAGAACAATGAAGCACCAAACCACAAATAACAACAAAATAGAGAGATTTTTGTTACCAAACTTCAAGAATAGCTACAATAATTGGTTTTTATACATTATTGATGTTTATCAATGTTTAGACTATTTAATACGGGCGTTGTGGCCATATTACCTGCCTGGCCATAATGCCTGCCTTTACCCTATCTTATAGCTAAGAGGTACATTGCGAGAATGTAATGATACGAGGAGAAATGAATCTTATTGTAATGATCTGTGATGTTTAAAATGTTCAGGGGGCACTATGCAGACCGAGGAAGTCGTGCCGCGTACTCAGTCCATTGGCATAGACAGTGGTCTCACCGACGGCGCTGGTTTGCAGCATCATTTGCATCACTCGGCACATTTACGTTGCCCGCTATCGCCTCTGATCCACATGGCCGTCAAGCAGGAGCCTCAGGAGGAGGAAGAACGAAGTCGCGACGCTAGCACACTGAGGTGAATTGCGAACATCTCTTTAAGACTCGTGAGACTCTCCTGGATGCACATAAAGAACAAAATTTCGCTGGCGCAGCATTTTACGTTGGTGTAACAAATGCCATTAATTACTATTCACTATATTAATTACTACAGACAGCAAACAGATTCGTTGGAAACATTAATATTGATAAATAATTTTGCTGAATCTACAAATTGTTTTACTGCAATGAAAAGATACATTTCGTCGAAATAGATTCTTTTTCGTTGTAGCGGGAAATTAAGTTTACTTTTTTGTGAACAATATTGCTTGACAAAAGAACTTTTATAAGAACTAGACAATATAAAGCAATTATGATAAGAACGTTTTCTTTTTTAATTGAATCTATAACAGATATTAACACCGGTAGCAAAATCTCTTCTTTTTCAGTGCATTTATATCACCTACATCATTAATCAGTTATCAAATCGATAAATCGAGTTAAATCACAAAGGGAGCTCTATCTTTTTTTATAATTTTGGATATACTGTATCTTTTTCCATAGTTGGAAATTGATAAAGAAAATAATATATCAGAACTGACGCAAGTACGGGTAAACGAAAGTCTCTTTTGTCGCTTTTGATAGCCCGCAAGTGGATGTAAGTAACGTCGCGGGTTTGGTGGACAGCAAGCATGGACAGCAAGTTGGTAATCAAGTTCAGGGATTGGAGGAAAATCCGACGTTAACTACTCGAGACTCTAGCAACCGAGGACGAAGCAGGTGATCTATTTGTATTTATAACATGTTTGAAATCGGAACACTTTTGTCCTTTTAGATTAGATACATTTCGTACGACGCGTTTAAAGAGCGTGATGAGTATGTCTCGCGACGGCTTACATTGTCAGGTAGCGCGATTCGCGCGGCAGCGACGCGGCTCGGGTTATCTCTTATCGCTTTTTTTTCGTCATGTCTCTAACGATGTCTTTAACGTAAAACCGGCCGATGTCCAGGAAAGTGCTTTAAGTGCGGTCGTCGCGTCGACAAGAAAGATAGGCGCCAGGAAACTGGTTCGTGCCGAGCGAGTCTTCTAAAGCGATGCGTGTACGCACGAGTGCGCGAGGAAAAAAAATTTGCAGATATACGTCAGCGAGCGCGCGTCGCGAGAGAGTCGATTACCGTTATTATTGAATTTCATTAAACGGCCCGGTCGCGACTAGAGAAGAAGAAGAAGACGCGCGACACACACGTACGCTCTCTGCATACGAGCGAAGGCGCCATACCGCGCGACACAAAACGCTATTAAGGTGTGGCTCGGAATGCAGTCGCTGGCGTTAATGAAAGAGCGATATCACCGACACATAACAGCCACAACTGCACCCTAGTTTAAATATATTTCTGCTCAAATAATGTTTCGACATAACATCGGTGGATGAAACCGTCAATAAGAGTATACATTCTTTATTGCCCACCCTTCACTTTGACAGATAATAATAAGTTGATTGCAAATCTTTTGTTAAAAAATATTTTTTCATTTTACTTAAATTTCTCACATATTTTAATTCGTTGAAACAATGTTAGATTAAAGTCAGACTTGTTGATTTTTAACAAGCAATTGCATAATATACAAAGAAATGCAAAGTTAGAAGAAACTTATTAACTCTTGTTAATTTTCTTGACGCTCGGTCAGTATAACTTTTGTCGCAGAAATGCTCTACAATGAAAGGAAACGCAAATGGTCAACCGGTATCTGTTACAAGTACAGTCGAACTGTGAAATTTTGTATATTCCAGTCGTGGCCGCAGGAAATCACGATGGAAGCTCAAGTTCCACCATCAAGCGTTACCGCCGGAATACTTGGATCACTACGAAGCATCACTGACCCAAGAAAATCTCAATTCGTCGCCACCACGCATTATCGAGCCAGCAGCGTCCAGTCCAGCGCCGACGAACTCGACGTCCACCCCAAGTCCCGTCGCTGACGTTCACGGCTGGTTGCAGCGAATCGCGGCGATGCAACAGGAGCTATGTCCACAGATCGCGCCAACGACCCTTGGCCATAATCAAGTTACCAGTACTAGGAGATCCGTCATCACGTCCGTGTCTTCGCAGGCTTGTACGACTTATCCCAGTCATCACATCCAGCAGACACAGTCGCAAACGTCCAGCAGGCCCCCCATGAAATATTCCGACCTGCCATATATGGGTGAAATCACCCTCGACAACAGTAAACCCAGACGTGGCCGGAAACCGAAGAAGGCCGACATATGTCATTTGATTTACAAAAATTATGGCACGATACTGCCGGGCACGCCTGGCCACGAGGAGAGAAGACTGTCGCCCCGGGATAAGCCGGACCCGAGGGAACGTGTGTCGCCTCAAGTACCTTTCCAAAGGACCGACGTTCAGAACAGAATTAGCAGCTTGCTCGAAAAACGGCTGACTCAAGAGACTCGGCGGAGCTTCGCGTTGTCGGAGAATTCGAGGGAGCAGGACGAACCACTGAATCTCTGCATCAGGGATCTCAATCAGCTCAAGATTCGACTATTGCGGAAACACGGGAACGTGTACGAGTCCGGCCAGGTGAAAAGCGAAACGTCTAGCGACGGTGAAGAAGTGGAATGTCTGGGAACGGGCTTCTTGTCCGAACCAATGAATTACCCGGAGCCAGTTACTCATCGGTCGAACAACAGTTTCGTCAATCATAATAACAATGTGATCGATCCTATGATCAATCACAATTCCGGCTTTGTGTACTGGCCGAATGCCGGCGTGTTTATTCATCCAATGGCGTTGCAGTCCCAGTTGCTATATTATCAAAAAGTCGCCCAAAGTGACAAGTGCCCGCAGCCGACAACGGATCAACCGCCGAGGGAGCAAAAGATCGTGCCTAAATCGATATACTCAATGATGGAAACGAAGAATGCGGCTCAAGTGTCAGCGCTATCTACAGCTCAAGCGATACCAGTATCAACTGCCACGTCCACTTCGCCAAGACCCAAGAGGAATGCGCCTCTAAATCAACAGCAGAGTCAACCAACTAAACGGAAGCGCTCCGCCATATTTATACCACCAATGCCAACCGAGAACAACAATAATCCAGCGACAGAAGTGAGCATATGTAAGTTCAAATTTACCGGTGGCGCCAAACCAAGTTTACAAGAGAAGAAGAGCCTCTCTGTGGACTCGGGTGGCAATTTTCGCTATTACAGCGGAACCGGTGATAAGAGCATGCGCGGGTACGAGTTCTTTCCCAGAGAGGCTCTCCAGCAACCGGCAGATCAATCTGGCACCACTTCCGCCGCTGGGGCCTTTCTGAATGCCGCCGGTGAGAGGATCCAACCACCAACGACATGTCAGAGAAGTCCGGTCGGCCAGGACGACGGCCGGCGAAAGAGGAAAACGAGAAAATCCCTGCAGCGTGAAAAGTTGGAGCAGACTTTTAAGGAAAAGGGTTTCCTCATTCAGACGCAACAGCTGGAATCTGCGGAGGGTGCTACATATTGCAAGTTCCGACAGCTCAGAAAATTCACCAGATATCTGTTTAGAAGTTGGAAAGACTATTTGCCCGGTAACGTACGCGAATTGAGCGGTTGTGGTAGCGGCGCCCCCGTTGCTATAGATAGCGACGTGGCTGACGTTGAAGTCGATGGTGACGCCGCTCTCGTTCCCTCGCCACTTCCCCGTGGTAATTTGCTAGACGTGCCCAACAGTTTTGTGGAGGATCATCGGACTTTACCCCTCACGTGAGGCCTAACATTCGTGACGAACAAAAGTCGTGACACGATGCGATTCCTCGGTTCTTCATTTCCTTCTTTGCTCAATTTTTTTGCCTGCATTCATAAATTCGCCAAAAAATTTTTCATGTGAAAATCACACATTTTTCCTAAACTCATATTTTAAAAAAGCAAAAATCGTGTTTCAAACCTAGATAACAGTGAATAGTTGTATGAAGAAGTCGATCTTTATTTAATTTCTTCATTTATTCTAACTATTCAATTAATCTCAACTACTAATTCCTTTAATAATTTTCATTTTTGACATCCTGGATTTAAGGAGATTGAAAGGCTCTTCAATATCTTAACATTCAAAGATTAACAGCCTTTAATTTTCCAAATCGAAACCCCGTTAAATAACAGCGATATAAAAATCTTATAGGACATTAATTTAAATCCGATACGTAATTGTCAAATTATATGTTATATAAAATCGTATCGTACATAAGTAATAACTTTTAAACACTTGTCATTTAAAAACCATAATATTACAGTGTCAACTTTGTTAGAATTTTCTCCAAATGGCTTCAGACATCTGTCGTTAATTTATTATGATAAAAATTTTGGCCACTATAATATCGTGTCACGACGTGTCTCGCGAGAATAAGGTAAACTCGATCATAGCTTAGTGCCAAAGATGAGAGACTGGAATGTACATAAAATCACAATAGAGAACGGGTTAACCAAAGAGTGATTTTGCTCTCGCCATACTGGAATTAGAATTGTGCGATGGTAATTCGTTTTTAGAGATTATATCGGACTGCGATGCATTTGGGATGGTATCAGAGTGAGACTTGTAATGAGATACCGTCGTAACTTTCTAAGCGAAATATCATCTCTAACGAAATCTAGTCGTATTTATACTCTTTTTAAATTGTAAACATGGTTTTTTGTTTTGTGTATGATGAACATTTATGTGGAGCTATACTGTGTGCACGATAATAGTTCAGATAAGATATGACAAAGAAACGCGAGATTGTATGCAACAATCGACGTTGTGCACAATTAGCTCGTTTCTTCGATTCATTTCTTCGTTTACGCACATTGGGGCAAATATTTGGATACTTCGGCCAATATATTTATAAAAATGTGATCTGTATACTAAATGCAACAATGGAGGTAAGTACAAAAATTACTTTTACAGATTGGAATCTTTCATCTTTTCTTCTTTTCCGTTAATGCTATTGCTATTTCGCACTCAAAACGTTTGGTAGTATTTTATCAGACTTATTATTGTACGTATGTGTGTAAGCTGTTCAAAACGGAATTTAAAATCAATGTAATTTTATTAGTTTTATCTTCGATACCACATAAAAATATTTTTTTATATTAATCGTGGCGATTCCATTATTAAGAAAAGCATAGAACGTGTTATACGCTTGTTGAAAGTTTACAGCCCATCAATATCTTACACGAGCATTCAATTTCTGGCCCCAAGTGCTAAAGACGCGATGTTTCATTGAATATCTCGTCATGCCTATGCTCCATTAAGCAAGATAACAAGTTGAAAACCGTCCTATACTAGTGCTGTTGTTCTCCTTCGTGCGGCGACAAATAAAATTATTTTATACTTATGCTCATTGTAACGAGAAATCCTTATAGTCGGTAATAATAAAACAAATTGTTATTGATATGGCGTACGGTGCGTATTCACCAACATTATTTTTCACATTGATTTTGATAGCATCAATAAAAAGTATAATTGGATTATATATGTATGTAGAAAATACAAAAATCCATACGTATATAAACTTCAATGGTAACAAATACTATTATCGGGAAGAAAGCTGTTATTTCACAGTTACAATACTTTCTATTGGTGCGATCAATTTGGTATTTTCCTTCTCGTCCCATCAAAGGGATGAGGTAACCTTTTATGAAAGCTCCATGTTGCAGGAATCTCGCTCAGTCATAAAGCGTTGTGCGCGTCGAGAAAAGGTTGCGCCGTCGAAATGAAATTCAACATGCGCAAGATGAATTTTATGAACGACTCCGGCCGTAGCGAGATACCGCGTTCATTAACGAGCGCCCATGCTCATGAATATTGCATTTGTGATTTTTTACCAAATTCGCATTTCATTTAGAAAAAAAAGTCGCTTTATGAGGAATCTTAATTAAAACCTTTGAAGTACTTCTTCCCGTTCGGCTTCATTGATGCGGTACCAGCGGTGGAACGTTGCAATCGCGGATCACGTTTGTGAGCTCGCTGCACAGGGCGGAGAAAGGGACGCACATCGGCCACACGATACAACATACACACATATACGTATGTACAAGGTGTCGCGCACAACTGGCGACTGTAATTCAAACAGCAGATACTTTGTCTAAAAATCTATGTTTTGTTAAAGGAGTCGTTTCAAGGAAAGTTTATAGTTAATTACCAATCAAATAAATTAACTAAAAGAACTTGGCAGCTAATTAACAATTGAATTTCTGCGCGAATTTTCGTTGATGTAATGATTATTGACAATATTTTTTCGTTTGTCACAAGATATGCAGTCTACTCATACTAATTTTGTTACGAGATATGCGGCCATTCGTATTAACATAATCAATGAGAGAATCTGTCGTTGAAATGAAGTTGTGGGACACCCTGTATATATGCACTAGCCGGACACATAACAAGCACAGCATCCACCGGTTAGTCCCTCCGGAGTGCGTACAGCCACCCATTCATGCATACGGCCATTCATATGTCGGTCCCGCTCACCTTGAAAGCTTTTTATCATCGGCCGATGTATCTGTGCGATGAACGCGCATACACACGCATTTACACACGTGCGTGCATTCATGTATATATAATTATATATATGTGTGTGTGTTTGAAAAAAAGAAAAATACTCGCATTCTTTGCAGAGGTGATTGTCACGTGGAAAATTTTCGTTCATTATTTTTGCACCCAATGAAAAAAAATCTTTCTTCTAGATTTGTTAAGGAAATATGCGGCACCGTCCTCATGTTTTAAAATAGAACGATATATGCGACGAGAAGAAATCATATAAAATGGAGATTTTCATGTCTCGTCAGTGTCGCAATTGTTACCAATTGCAAAGGGAGGAGGGAACAGAGCGTTCATTGCTTCGTCGTCGGGAGAGACACAATGCCTGCAAGTTTCCTAATACGGACACGGGCGTGATGCATGCCGAAAAAAAGAGGAATTTTGGCAAGCACGGGGAGAAACCTGAGAAGAAATGGGAAGGATGCGCGTTAGATTCGGTGTAAAAATTTTATAGCCGCATACAGAAGGATCGTGTGTTATTAAATTTAAGAACGCATAATTATATCGTGCAAATGTGCTCAATACGATTTAAATCCGCGAGATTTGTATCGAATTTTCATTTTTTTTTTCTTGCTCTCTCGCGCGCCTACGCGCTCTATCTCTCCTCTTACACATGACTGCAAGTTTCCTAATATAGTCTCGGCATATGCTTCGATGAAAAAAGACGATGTTGCTCACCACCGAGTGCCCGGCAAACTGGTTGCCATCTCGTATCCGGAAAAGACAGGCGAACTACGTGTGTAATGTTAAAATCGCGAAACACTTGACAACCTTCAGAGAAAACATTAATAATCTTGATGGAGGCAAATTTACTTAAACACATTGTTGCGCGTTGTGATCTCTGTCAAAAATTGATAATTTTGCTTTAGCATTCGGAAGAAAAGTGTATGAAAATTAAAAAAAAAGAACTTTATTTACTATATAAGGCTGGGATTTTCTCAAATATTGTATGTGAAATATAATTTCTATTCTATTCTATCATGTTTAATGTATAGATTCCATATAATTTCTTCTCACCGTGTTTTAAATCTAAAAGTACCTCAATTGAATATTTTTTATAATAAAATTGCAAACTCTACTTGCGAGCTTTGCTCTTTATTAGTTTCTTTGTTAACGAAAGAAATATTTTCTTGCAGAAAAAATTATCAGTAACTAAAAGAATTAAGATTAACAGAAAGATATTAAGTTGTTTTCTTATCAATTTGCAATTCTTTTCGTGCAACGGATTAAATTGCGTTTGCTACAAAGCGCAAGGTAAGTAAACAGGATCGGGTTAGTCCCCGTCGTTTCTAGAGGGGCCAGTTAAAGCGAAGGAAGACGGGTTCGCGGTGGTCTACGGACAGGTTCGCTCGCGAAAAACTTCAATTTGTCTCGCGCGGGCTTGTATCGTGCCAGGATCTGCTTGCATCGGATAATCCGTGCGCAAATTAAACTTGTATATAACGAAAATTGTATTTCATGAAACAGTCATTAGAACAATTAAAATTAACGCTTTTCTACAGAACTTCTTTCCTATAGGAGCCATACAATTAATACGAGCGATTACGCAATTGATACAATTAACAGCATTCCTGCTCGTCCATTGCCTTCTGTCTGATGAAAGAACCGCAGGTAGAGCGGTTCTTTCATCAGACGTGCGATTTCGCGCAAGAACGACTTCATGAATGAACCGCGACGCGATCCCGGCAAGATCGCTTTCGCGCTCAGACTGGACAATGCAGACGGAATACCCGATTGTTTCTAAGCAGCCCGTAACCGTTTCAATGTCGGAGATAAAAAGGGGACGCCACCGGAAATTATTATTCTCGATAAGAAATTTAATACAAAGAAAATGTCGCTTATGGCCAAGCAACTAAATTAGAAATTTGTGACATCTTAATATGCACTTTAAGTATTAAAATCTATAATGTCTCAAATTTGTCGATGGATTTTAAATTAATTTTCTCAAAAATTTGTTTCTTAGGTGTCTGTAGTCTTCGAAACATTAACAACTAAAAATAGAGAAAACTTTTGACATATTAAATCTCAAAACAAAAGATAGAAATCACAATTATATAGGGGAACCCGGGGCATAACGGGAACGCTAAGGTTAAAATTAATTTTAAACAAAATGAAAATACATAAATGAATTATTTTTTTACGAAAATATTCTTTGAAATGTCTACTATAAGAAAAAAAATGGTTTTACTGTGAAAGAATAGTTTAAAAGGACGAAATTTTTATTTTATTGAGACCATGACTTAATCTGATTATCATTTTATGCGGGGCATAATGGGACTCCTCACAAAACTTATATAAGTATTTCTTATACATTAATATTTAAAACTTATTAAAAATGATTTTTTAAATACGCAATAAATATACTAATGTAGTATTGCATTTTAATAATAATTATTATTTATTGATAGCACTTGTTATCACATCTACATGAAACATTTTAAGAACAGTAGGTACAAATATGTGTAATATCCTCATTGTTGCTCATTGTTCCTTTCAATGTTGCTGTTAATTTTCAATTTTTTGTTGGGACACGTTCCGTTAACTTAACACTTGCGAGTCAACTAATAAGAAGAGGTTATCTATTGTACCATTATGCCCCACGGCCTAATGTCCCGTTATGCCCCCAAATGTACCTTTACACTAAATAAATACAAAATATTGATAATCAATATCTGTGCAGAAATACTTTACTAAAGTGACTAGAAAAGATTGTTTAATAGCGTAAAATTACTTATGGTAATAAAAAATAGAATTTTATTATTGTTACCTCATGCTTATCTATCAACGAAATTATAAGCGAGTCACGGAGAGTGCAGCGAACGCATTAAAAAATTTATAGCATTTTTCAGTTAAAAATAACATGACAACTGATAACAGCATGCGATAAGGATCATCTAATAGCAATAATTGCAAAATATTTCAATACATAACAGCACTTCTGTAAAAAGTTATAGATCATATCCCATTATGCCCCGCTGTTCCGTTATGCCCCAGGTTCCCCTATTCACTCGACTTAAAAAAAATTCTATAAAATGATTGAGACACATTTATCAAAAATGATCTCTAAATTAACGTTAGGCTATTTCGAATTTTTGTTTATTTTATATAGGTACACCTGTTAAAGGAAATGAAAAATCGAGTTTCTAATTTCAAAGTATTCAGACTTTATCGCGTCCCCTCAATCTATAGTATATCACAATGACAATTCGATATTAAAATATGAAACGTGGACATGAGATATCTGAAATATCCCAAAGCCTAATAAACAGTTGAACATGAAATTTGACTCTTGGAAATGTCTAGTATGAATTCAGTATCGCGAAACTAACCGTTCTCGATACGTTTCATTGTATTACGCTCAGCACCAGCTGGGCCAGGTTTCTTGTCCACTGCCGACAGCTGCGACGAAAACGAAAAATCTGATTTGGACGAAAGTAAGAACGAGCGAGCAACAGGGCGGTGTGTTGGACGGAAGGATGAAAGATAAAGAAGGGAAAGAGAGGAATCGCGACTGGACGAGCAACTGACCGGATGTTAGACGCAAGAAACGCATAACTATCTCATGAACATCCCTTCTCTCTCCATCAATCTGTTTGTCAGTTACATTTCAACAGTTTTTAAAAGAACCTCTCAAATTTAAATCGATCGAAATATTGCAAAGTATGAAAATAATTCAATAATAGATCTCATGATAACAACGTATGATGAACGTCTTTCTGAAATAACGATATCTATAACAGTTTCTACGATACACTTTCTGTGTACCTACACATTTTAGTTTTATATTCTTAAAATAAAATCTTTTAGATAAAATGAATTCTATCGGATTTATACTTTAGTTATAGTGATTTTTGTATTTCCTACATATTCATCTTTTATTAAATGTTTCGTTATTTTTATACATTCTTTCTCTTTTTTTCGCAGCTTTGTAGTTAGGTACCATCGAATTTAAATGTGGTCAGATATATCCGAGCGTGGCACAGAGAAATATGCACAGCTTAGTAAATAAATGAACGAAAAGACCCGAGTTCAAATCCAGGACACCGCTGGTTTTTTCGGACGCCACTTCTCGGAGGGAATAGGTTGTAGGTTTCCTTCGACAAGGTTAGCAGTCTACCGAAGATGAAGTAAAACCAAAATGCTCAAAGTACCAAAACGAACTGGGTAAAACAGGCTTTAAGCCTAATACACGAGGAAGAAGAAGAATTTATATATCTTTTTATACGAAAATCTTACAGTTTGTATTTTGTTTAGCGATTCCTACATTATCCTCAGATAATGTGTAAGTTGAGATTCTTCAGGTAGAAAGCAAGAGACAAGTCTAAGAATGGACGTGCTCGCGTTTTAGATAAAACTAGAAACGATAAAACGCGCGCCTCGCGCGCGCAGTTTGTGGTCAAGCATTGACATTTTTAAGAATTTGTATACACGCGAAGAAGTAATTGTATACGCAACGTCAATTTAAAATAAAAAGTAATTTGTCACTCATACGGTTCGCAACAGCAAAGTTGTACATCGCTAACTATACATGTTAAACTGTAACAATACAAAAATGTATACGATTATTATAGACTAATTATGTAAAATCCAGATTATTGTATTAAATATACTTTATATTTAATATTTTTGAAAATGGGTATTTATTAAAATAATTATATAGAATACTGAGTCTTCCTTTTAAATATGAACTCACAAAATTTTACACGTATGGTTTTGTCTCTAACACTTATTCGAATCCACGTTCGAATCATTTGAATAAATAAAATAAAAGCACAGAACAGATGCTTTATTTTGCACAATTAGCAAATAACAAAAATGTAAGACACTTACCTTACGATTTCTCTGCCGTTGCCCGATGCCGCCTAAGCCTGCTCCTCCTCTCAGATTTTCTTGTTGCACTTACACTCACAGCACTAACTCGCGAAAATCGATCGCGCGAAATTTCAGACACTCCCGTACGCGATGTAAAATGTCGTGAAATGCAGTAAGCGATGTTCTTTACTTCCTGCCCGTTCGAATTGCGAAGAACGACCACAGTGGGGCCAAATCCCAAAAAGCTGGCCAAAAATCGAAAAGTGATCCAATCTGGATGTAACTTAATATATAAGGGTTTTTGAGGTCACTGATCACGAATCTGAAGTTTTGAAAAAACAAAATGGCGACCCAAAATGGCGGAAAAAAATTAAGAATTTTCGCTTATTAAAATTAAAACTTTGTAAGTACATGTTTTTGACATCGCTGATCGCAAATTCTTTAAAAAATCGACCAAATTGGCATAAAAAATAATATTTATTTAAGTCACAACGTTTCAACCTCTTAACCGGATTTTTTCAAGTACAATCTGGAAACAAATTACAAAAGTACAAATCGTAATACAATAAAAGGAACTTTTAGTACATAAGTATGTGTTACAAAGGAGCAAAATGTACTTAATGTTGAGTGAACAAACTAATTTTTATGCCGAAACAGAATGAGTTCATGAATCTGTGATAGCAACTTCATAATGTTATATCTGAAATTATTACGGGTACAGATATAATAAATAAATAAATAATAATATAAATTAAATTAGTACGTTAGGCTCGCTCTTTGTAAAAACAAATGTAGAATACAAGGGCCAATGTTAATCACGAGCAATACAGGTTGATAGTAAAAAAATAAAGTATATATTTGTCAAAATTATATAAAGCGAACGTTTCGGTGATACAGCACCTTCATCAGCGCAAAGTATAAAATATAATTAAAAAATATATAAACATGGTCAGAATTAAATTAAAAAGTTAATAAAGGTGTAAATAATAAATACATAAACATGGTCAAGAGGTAAAGATATAAATAGGTTCTAAATTAAACGGAAATAATAATATTATAAATAAATAAATAGATAAATAGATAAAGCTCATGGACTCACATGTCACGATAGTCACAATTAATATATGTCATTATTCTATCTATAAAGTTAAAGTTACTTTTTATCTTATTTTATTTTATTTTATTTAAAGGAAAAAATCGTCATCAGATAAAACATCTTCACTTGTATTATCCGTCGAAAATTCTGAACTTGAAATAATCTCTTCTGTATCCTCAATTTTTTTATGTCTTACAGTTGGAGGTAATAATAAGTTTACTGCATCTGACGACAGTGATCTAAACTGTTTCAGAGGCAGTTGCTGACAACTTGATATGTATGGATCCGATAATACTAGGAATCTTGAAAAAATATCGCCTAAAGTCTTTGCCCTCGAGTATTTACGCGAAAAATCTTCACGAAATTTTTTAAAATATTTGTGACAAGATTCTTGGGCATCTTCAGATATTTGACCTATAGGTAACAATGAAGAAGCTATTATTTCAGTTCCATGAATAAGAAGTTTGTGTACTGAGGTAGGCATATAATACCAAGGATACAATTGTACAAATTGATGAGCTGTTTCCAATGTATATTCTTTAAATCTTTCTTGGTTAATAACATGACCAGATGAAATAGCTTGTAATATAATATAAAAGCGATTAATAATATTTTCGTTTACTCCTGTTATAAATGCAGAAGTATGTGTATTTTCAAAGAAACGTCGAGCAGTGTTGCCGTCATTTGTGCTACCATATCCAGGCTTTGGCTTATCAACTACTAGTCCTAATTCTTTTTTAAAACCTGTTTGAATGTTTTCTTTTCTTGTTTCAACCGATTTTTTTTCCTCACAAGTGCGAGCTTGCCATTTTTTAATATCTAATTTATAAGATAGATGTAAACAACATTCAAAGCAGCGAATCCAAGCATGTAATGATGATAAACCAAATTCAACATTTTTTTCATTAATTGGTTTACTTAAAATCAAATCTATGTTATTAAAATCTTTGGATGTGGCTTCACATAGATAACAACGTTGCGTAGAAGAATTACTTGTCAATGCATTGCATACTTTACCATCAATCATTGTCAAGGCAAGTTGATATGTTACAGATAATTTTTTTCCATCTTGAAATGTTTCAAAAGGAACAAGTTCATTTACCTGTTTTTTTATATAATCAGTCTCTTGTATTGTAATTTCTGTAGTCTCGTGTAAAAATTGAATTTTGATTGGTCTGCAAAACCTTGGAGAAGAAGGTCTTGGATTTTTCCAAATAACAGTTGTATTATTTGTCACTTTATCTGTATGTATAAGTTGCAATGGTACAATAGAAGTGAAAAAAATACTTTCACCTGTCTTACTTTCATCATCACTGAATTTTTGTTTATATCTACTTTGTCCAGAGCTGCCATCACAACCCCATTTACATATTAAAAATAAATTTTCAAGTTGTTGAGCGGTCAAACATGTAATTACATCCAACTGAGTAAGTAAAATACGACTAGTCGTGTGATCTAATAAAGGTTGTAGTTTTATTTCTGCACTAGTTTCATTTAAAATCATTTCTGATTTAGGATAACAATTTTTTTTACACTTTAATATTTCTTTGTATGATGGAAAAAGTTTGGATCTTTTTCGCAAGCAAGCATTTCGTAGTTGTTGATATTTATTTCTTGAAAATTTAAGTTCAATATATAAAGAAAGAGCCTCATCAGCAGTAAAATTATCTTCTTGAACATACTCAAAAGATCTTCGATACTTTCTTGCTTTACTTGGACTGCTCGATGCCACATCTTGTAATATTTTTGCTGCATCTTGTTTTCCTTCTGCTCGCAAATTCATTTGGGTTGCGTAAGAAAGCTCTTCAGTTGTTGATTTTTGTATTGGTGTCGAGACCGACCCCTTTTACTTCGGGAGAAGGATTGCGCGAATATAATATAGTCGTGGTTTGCGATATAACTATTCTTAACTTGTACTTTATTCTCACGACGTTCGCCCTTGGCTCGTGGGCTACACACCTGAGCCGCCAGAGCGCGCCTCATACGACATCCCCCTTTCTTTAGAGACGCCTCTCTCCGGTATTTATTAACTAAACCATAAGAAGTTCAAACTCTATATACTACTGACAAACTAACTTTTTCATATGATTATAACTGATTCATAAGAAGTTCAAACTCTATATACTACTGACAAACTAACTTTTTCATATGATTATGACTGATTATAACTGAAACGTCTTTCCTTTTAACGATAACTTAATGGGTTGTATCGGTCTGGAGATTTTCTCTCTCTCGTCGATCTTCTTATACCCTGCGGCTCTCCTTGAGCCTGGCTGGGATCTCGTTCCTCTGATTGCCTCCTTCCTTCTGGCGTACCCGCAAGAATACTTGGTATCCTCCCCGGGGGTCTTCGAGGTGACGCCTCCTCCGAGCCGGTCGCTTCCGGTTCTCTCAGGAATTGCTCGTAATCGGCGTCCTCCCCGGCTCTCGGCGATGCCACCAAGAACGCACGGTTCCTGCGGATGACCCCTGCCTTAGCCTCGACTTCATACGACCTTGGTTCTGCTCGACGGCGTGTTACTATGCCGTACTCCTTGCGGTCCGTGATCCACACGCGCTGTCCCGGTTGAAGCTCTTCCAGTTCGCGCGCTCGGTGTCTCTTATCAAACACCTGTTTCTCCCTCTTTCTCTTTTCTTCTAGCTTGTCGTGATGCTCCTTCGCCCACGGCCAATCCGGCTGAAGTTTCGCCTCCGATACTGGGATGTTGGATCGAAGTCTTCTTCCCATCAACAGCTCCGCTGGACTGAATCCTGTTTCGAGTGGTGTTGTCTGATAGACTAGAAGTCCCTGGTCCTCATCCTTCTCCTTTTGCAGAATGGACTTGGCGATCTTCACCGCAGCTTCTACCTGTCCGTTACTGCGTGCATGATATGGGCTGCTTGTTATGTGCTTAAATTTCCACTCGTCCGCAAATCTTTTGAACTCCTCTCGATATTGTGGTCCATTATCTGCTCTAACCACCTCCGGTATCCCAAATCGAGTAAAAATCTTCTTTGCAACCGCAATGACTGCCGCTGCTGACGTAACCTTTAGCTCCGCTATTTCGAAATATCTGGAAAAGTAATCTACAAAAATAATATAGTCTTTGTTTTTACATTGAAACAAGTCTGTTCCAACTATCTGCCACGGTCTTTTCGGTACTTGACTTGGCATTAATGGTTCCACCACTTGTGGTCTATGCTCGATGCATTTCTCGCATTTAGATATCAAATTTTTGATATCGGTGTTGATGCCCGGCCACCAGACAGCTTCTTTTGCTCTGTCCGTGCAACGAGTTATGCCTAGATGCCCTGTGTGAAGGCGATCTAACATCTGTTTGCGTAGCCCTCCGGTCGGAATGTAGGCTCTTGTATTATAAACTATGATGTCCTTGAGCTCCGCTAAGTTTCCCCGATGCTCGAAGAACCCTCTTGCTGCCATGTCTACGTCCGCTTTGTGGATAGGCCATCCTTCTCGTATATACCTTCTAAGTATACTTGCTGTATTATCTTGCTTTTGCGTCTCCGCCACCTCTTGCAGAAGTTTATCTCCTATCGGAGTTGCGGCCTCCACTGCCTGTACATACGATTTTACGTCTTGGTCGAATAAGATGTCCTCTTCTTTAAGTCCTTGCTTTTGTGGCGCCCGAGATAAGGTATCCGCAGTATATAACTCCTTTCCGGGTACATGTTGCACTTCATAACTGAATCGCATGAGTCTCATACGAAAACGTTGTAACCTTGCCGATAATTCGCATATCGGTTTGCTTCCTAGTAGGGCTACTAGTGGCTTATGATCTGTCTGTAGTATTATCTGTGCTCCCAATATGTAATCGGAAAACTTCTCGCATGCCCACGTAAGTGCTAATGCCTCCTTTTCGATCTGTGCGTATCTTTTCTCCGTTTCTGTTAATCCTCGCGACGCGTAGCTTACGGGATGCCAGGTACCCTTGTTGTCCTGTTCTAACACCGCTCCCAGTCCGTAACTGGACGAGTCCGCTGATACGCGTGATTTCTTGGCTGGATCAAAAAATACCAATGTCGGTGCTTCAGACAGCATTTCTTTTATCTTATTAAACGCTTGATCATGGGCCGCCGTCCACATATATTCCTGGTTTTTCTTCAATAAATCTCTGAGGGGCTGCGTTATGTCCGCTAAATGACCCAAGAACTTCAAATGGTAATGCACCATCCCTAGAAACCGGCGTAATTCTACCGCTGATTTCGGCCTTTCTAACTCTTTCACCGCTGTAACTTTCTCAGGATCTGGTTGCACTCCTTTGTCCGCTGATATCACGTGACCTAAAAATTTCACACTTGAGGTTCGAAATATACACTTACTTTTGTTTAATGTAATTCCGTTGTCTCTTAGTCTTCGCAGAACATATTCTAATCTCTCATCGTGCTCGGCTTCCGTGGCTCCGAAAACCAGTATATCATCCATCAGGTTGCTAACCCCTTCCGCTCCTTCTAGGATGTCACTTATCTTTCTTTGGAAGTGCTCTCCTGCCGATGTCAACCCCATCGGTAATCTATTAAATTGGAATCGCCCGAACGGAGTAATAAACGCTGTTAATCTTCTTGAGTTTTCATTCAACTCTATCTGGTAATATCCTGAACATGCGTCTAATTTAGTGAATATTTTAGCTCCTGCTAAACGACCCAACGTTTCGTCCACCGCTGGTAACATGTGCTTCTCCCGTTGGACGCTCTTGTTAAGCTGTGTATAATCCACGCAAATTCGGACGTCTCCTCCCGGTTTAGGTACGACTACCATTCCGGCACACCATTCCGTTGGTTCCTCCACTGGGCTGATAACTCCTTCCTTTTGCATCGTATTCAGCGCCCGCCGCACTGCTTCGCGAAGAGGAAGCTTGCCGCTGTGATCGTGTCGGCTCTGTGTTTAATTTAACTTATTAATACACTGCAGAGACCCGACTATCGGGTCTCGCGCGGGATGATGCAACCCCGAGGATAAAAAATGTCTCTTCTAGGTTAGAAGACATGTTATTCACTCAACGTCCCAAGCGGAACTCCGTGATAGCTAGTGGATCAGGGCCTAAATTCCGTACACGATTACCGACGACCATCGATACGTTAACGACGTTTGCGCAGCTTTTTCTACATGATAGAAAAGCTGCGCAAACGTCGTTAACGTATCGATGGTCGTCGGTAATCGTGTACGGAATTTAGGCCCAGGACTCGAGTCGGTGCAGCGAAGCGGGAAGCGCAAAGCGTTCTATATGGCATGCAGGGCAGATTTTGTCTAGAAACCGCATAATCTCGCGATACCTTGTCGATCGTTATAATATTTACACGCATTTCAGTTTTCTTTGTAAGGTAAAACTTTTTTATAACAAAAGAATAAAATGTACGCGTATGTAAAACTCCTTGAAGGTCCTAACAGAGGGAAAAAAGTAATTGTGCGTACTTCTGAAATTCGAAATTTTTCAAGAAGCACACATAAAAATAATGTTAAGTATCGCGTAGAGGTGAATAAAAAAATGTGTTCAGGAATAATTATGTTATTAGAAGGTACGTAATGCACATTTTGTTTCTTAACAAAATTATTTTTTTCAAAAATCTGAAAATAATATTAATATATCCCTTTATTAAATCAAACAGACATGACACGCGTAATTTATGATTTTTCAGACTTGAAAGATAATATCGAAAAGCGACTGGAAACTTTGAAAAGGTTGCCTACTATTCCGGAACGCTTGATGTTAACAGCATCGAGTACTTCATCCTCAGATGAAATCATGAATTCACCACCTAACAGTACGGCGTCTTCGAAAAGTACACAAGAAAGGAATTCCGTAAGTTTCTACTTTTCATGTTAAAATGGTATAATATACGATATATTATACAAATAATATTCAGAATCGTTAATAATATCTTATATATTGACATTCATGTTTAAGGTTTTGGAAAAAATAATATCAGTGAAACTAGAAAGGTTATCGAAACAGCCGTCTACAATAAAAGATGTCGATGAAAATGATAAAGCCGTCTACAATAAAAGATGTCATGAAAATGATAATGAACAGGTATAACATAAAATGTTTACAATAAATTTTAGGTATATACAGGGTGTATCATTTTAAATGACGCACGCAAATATCTCTAAAAATATTAAAGATACCGAAAAACATTTCAAACAAAAGTTTGGTTTGAAGGGGGACATAACGTGGTGCCATTGACTTGACCTTGGATAGTCATTCGAAGGTTACGTGAAGGTCACCTTCAATTTTTTAAATAGAATACCCTATTGTTTATTATGCTATCTTATTCTACTAATTAATGTGAACAACTTTGTCTGAAACATTTTTTGATTTGCCTAATACTTTATGAGATATTCAAGAAAACATTAATAACTTTATAAAAGTTATTAATTATGAATTTATAAATGTATTATCACAATGTAAATACATGTAGAGCTATCAATCGTTGGGAAAACGTACATTGATTAGTATTTAATTCTCTGACAATTGAGATAAATATTAAAAACCAAACTTTATTCTATCACGTGACTTTTTAGACGATTGAATCTGAAAAAAAACGGTTTATTAGAGGCGACATGGGCGTACCCAGAGGGGGGCAGGGGGGGCAGCTGCCCCCTCCTAGACTCAATGAGATCCCCATTGAGATTACAAATAATATAATTAATAGATTTGCCGAGGACTCCAGAAAATTAATTTTTATATAAATAAAAATTTTTTTTTATAAGTATGTAGTTTAATTTATGCTGCATAATTCACCTACGAGTGAATCCTGTTCTGCCCCCCTCCCCCTAGACAAAAGTCTGGATACGCCCATGAGAGGCGAATGATTCGGTAAACGATCCTTTACAAGCGAATGATTCGAAAGTACATATTTAATTAATAATTAATAGAAATAAAATTTCTTAGTTTGATCACACATTGTTCTGAAACCATCCCAAGTAGAACAAGTTATTAATCACAAAAACGTCAATGTGACATTAAAATGACGAATTTTACGTCATAAAATGATCGACATCAAGATTTACTTCGCAATGACTGACTAATGACCATGATATTCGTGACGTGTATAATAATATATTATTACAGATTACATGATCAGTCATATATTATGTTTGTCTTATATTACTTCGATTTATTTTTGATGTATAATACTTAATTAACTTTGCTTGGTAAAACGAGATTAACTTTACAACATTTCGATGTCTTAATGATGTCACAAATAGGTGCTCTCGGTGGGCTATTTTGACGTCACCATGATGCATAAAAAATGATCGAAAAATGATGTCATCTTGATGTTTTCATGACCAATATGTTCTACTTGGGATGTGTATTTAATTTTATTATTGCAATTAACGATTCATTTTTTACACACATTATTCAATTGAAATTCATATTATTGTGTCTTTTTAGATTTCTAACAATGAAGAAAACACCACTGATGTAGACAACGATATTTCAGAGGTATATTATAATTTCATCAATGCTTTCATCATGCATTATTTTCTAAGTACTCATTTCGTACTGTAATCAGTGTATCCTAAAAAGATCTCAAAAGTCATTTTCAAACTTTTATACATAGCGACATTTTTGAGTGAAGATAACTAACGTTTTTCAAGATTTTAAAGTCAAAAAATGATTTTTTTGTATTTAATTTTCATAATATTGTAGCTTATAATTAATGTTTAGTCGAAATATACTCCGCGTGTTATTTTTAAATTTCCGAATACGGAAAAGTAAGTTCCGCGGTTGATATCAATCTGTTAAGAGTTCATAATTTATATAATTATTCTGTATATTTAGTTTTTGAAAAATTGATCTAATTAAAAAATAAACTTAACTTATTTAATCAATTTTTATACTTTGAAGAGTCTACTGGTACATGAACGTGAAAATGAACCGAAATCTCGACATCATTTAATCAAAACCACTGCAACTCAGAGTAGTGAAGTGTGTAATAATACGAAGGTATTGTGTAAAATATTTGTTTGAAAAAATATGATTGCTTATACCGAGAGAAAAATGTTCCAAATTTAAATACGAGTGAAGGAACTTTCTTGAAACCTTGAACTTTTTGTAGTGTAAAAGAACAAAAAGGCATGTTTTAAAAATTTTTAGGTTTATTATCCCTTCAAATAAATTTCAAAATACATGGGGAGATTAATACAGCAGTGTTAATAAATGTATTTATGATGCCGTTTTTTATTAAGTAATGTTTGTCGCTATTTTAATCTCATGTATTAATGAAAATTATTGTAACTCCCATATCGTCTTTACATTGGATACACTTTCCTCTCTGCAGCATACATAATACTCTATTATAGTAGTAGTACTATATACATTTATAACTTAAATTTTTGTACTCTTTTACAGTTAAAAGAAAAAAAATCGTTGCTTCCTGCGAAAACTTCGAAATTACAATCAAAGATTGAAGAATTACAGGAACGCAATGACAAACTACGAAATGAACGTAAAGAAATAAAACAAAAGCTGGAGGAAACAATGTCCGAATTGAAAAATGTAAGACAACTGAACGAACGACTGCAAACAGCGTTAATCGATCAAACTGACGAATGCGAAGGTACGAAATTGTGTATATGGGTCATTCCATATCAGATTTACAATCAAAATTTTGATTCGCCTGAAAATTTTTTTTCTCGTTCTAGAAAGGAAAAAAAATGACACGTATTTTTTCTTTTTAATATGATATGTAAATTTTCCAAGTTATTGATTTTTAATTTTTAAAGTGCAAAAAATTTTTTTTTCAATAATGCTTCTACTATTCAACGAAGAGTATAGAATACATGATTAAAATATGCCATGGGATCTACTATTAAGTCCATGCTTTGATGAAAACTCAGAAACGGTATTTAGTACTTTCTATGCAACAATTAAATAAACAAA
>NW_011967134.1:0-34532 GCF_000949405.1 Vollenhovia emeryi
AAAGCCAACGGCACACGGTACTATTTTTCCTACTGGATTGCTTACGAGAGCCAATCAGGATGCAGAGTTTTAGATCAGGTGACTTGAAGCTAAATCCTGGTTGGCTCTCGTAAGCAATCCAGTAGGAAAAATAGTACCGTGTGCCGTTGGCTTTACTCCTGATTGGCTCTCGTAAGGCTGATGGCAGACAACTATCCGTAAGCGCACGTGTTCCACGGCTTACGTTTTTCTCTGCCTTACCTTAAGTCTACGACTACGTCAGTCTTAAGCGCTTACAGATAGTTGTCTGCCATCAGCCTAAGGGTACTATTACATTTGTCGTACGACAAATTTTTCAAGCGTGTCGATTGGCCGCTGAATAGAAAGTTTCTAGATACTCGAGAATTTTACTATCCTTCAGCCAATCAATATGCTTAAAAACTTTGTCGTACGACAAATGTAATACCAGCCTAAGGGTACTATTACATTTGTCGTACGACAAATTTTTCAAGCGTGTCGATTGGCCGCTGAATAGAAAGTTTCTAGATACTCGAGAATTTTACTATCACGCTTAAAAACTTTGTCGTACGACAAATTCTCGAGTATCTAGAAACTTTCTATTCAGCGGCCAATCGACACGCTTAAAAAATTTGTCGTACGACAAATGTAATAGTATCCTAAAGGCCTTCACACACAAAATTCCGTAAGGACGTAAAACGTAAGCGTAAGAAAATCGGCCAATCACAGTCGAGAACATAAGGCAATAACGCAAGCAGTAGCAAATCCAATCTGTTGATTTTCTTACGCTTACGTTTTACGTCCTTACGGAATTTTGTGTGTGAAGGCCTTAAGCAACCCAGTAGGAAAAATAGCATCGTGTGTGCCGTTGGCTTTAATTTCTCTTTATGTATTTCCTCTCTTTGTTATTCTTCATCTACCTTTCTTTCTACTATTTTAGTCATATGGATGAAGGGATTAACAGACATTACGGATGGACCAAGATCGTACAAGGAGAGTATTGATGATTACGTCAGATTAACATTAAAAAGAGTTACACTTTCCGATGAAGGTACCTATTGCATTTTGGTTAAAAATAGATATGGCTGTGATAGAAGCTTCTTCTCGATCAGGGTGAGAATCTTCCTAAATTTAATTTAAATAAAAAAAGAACAAACTATAATTAACAATGTATTCAAACAGGTAAAACAACGTGCTAGATCATTGACTCCATTATCAGATTGGAATTCTGTTACTGAACGTGACATAGAAGAATACAACAATGATATGTCCTATGTGAAAAGTGAGCTTTACAATTATTTATACGCAATATTGGCTATAAAGAGAACGCTTCTAAGATTTCTAACGTTACTTGCATGAATTAAAATAAATAAATGCATCGATTATTTAGTAACATAGTAATAAATACTAACTGAAATGTCACGATATTATTGTATAACATATTAAAAATAGAATGACAAACAATCTACACACCAACTGCAACATCGTATACTTGGCTTAAATTTTAATGGCCAAGTGCCAATTGATGCCTGGAGTGCTCGCGCAAACTGACATCAATATTTAGTTTCACTATTCACATCGAATTAATATGCTGCTCGAAGATCTTCTTAAATGCATGTAAATATAATTTTGGAATGTGTGAGCCGGTATCCTGAAATGTATGTACTTTTAATTGAATTCAGAATTGGCGTACTTACAAAGTTTTGCGCTCGTAATGTAAAATAAACGCGACAGGAAAACATCCAAGTTTCCTTCATTCGAGGAACATTTCAAGATCGGTTATTTTAGTTTGCCTCCTTTACTCATCTCTTACCAACACCTCACCAACTCCACAAATTCAAAATTCAGTCGTCATCTAAACGCGAATCACTTCATATACCCTACTTTTCAAAGCCATTAGTTTTGTGACGATATAGTGCGCTGATAAAAAATATCGCAGTGAAGACTCATTTATTTGTCAACATAGAAATGCTAAATCTGTCGTATTACTTTTATAACATTATTTTATAAGATGTTAAATATGTTTTTTTCTTTTGTCCTTATTGTAATATAATACCAAAACGTGTTTGATTTACAAGCATTAATAAATATACATTGCCAAAGTAAAATAAAATTTATCATGATGCCACATGATCATGGAATCATTATTAATGCCGAAAATGAAAATATCACTATTTCACGTTTGAGGTGTTTTTGGACCAAGGATTGTTTAATCACTGACTTCTTAGAATACTTATTCGGGCATCGAGGTTAGCAAATAGAATCTGTTCTATAATAAATAAAATTTTTTCAAATAATTCTTTTAAATGTAACAGACACAGTGAAGTTTTTGTAATCCTACATTTTATCTTGTAATTTTTATCAGATGTGCCCGGTCCGATCAGTAGCGAACCCGTTGTTATTGATGGTGGGAAAAGTTGGCTATCGTTGAGTTGGGGTAAAGCAGAAAGACGAGGACCTGCACCGGTGATCGCTTATAAAGTCGAAGCGTGGTTGTTAGGCAGTGACGGAGGTGCACGATGGGCAGAGGTAAAACAAGGAAGAAAAAGATATTTCTAGCTCAACAACTCATATCTAAATTTACATAGACAAATTTCCTAAAACAAATTCTTGTTAATTCTTGTCAGTTGGGAGTTACACCGATCAATGCATTCGACGCATTCAATTTGCGAGCAGGTGGAGAGTACAAATTTCGCGTAACACCGCGAAATCGTTACGGATGGGGCGAACCAGTTACAATGACGAATTCAGTGTTGGTAATCGAAAGTACAGATCTTCCAGAATTCACAAAAATTCTACCGGGTCAATTAAAGGCTCTTGAAGGAACACCGGTAAAATTGGAATGTGAGGCAAGTTTATAAACGCAAATAGAAATATTTTATTATAGTTTTCAACTAATTTTTTCCCCCTCCCATTTTATCATTATACACGTTTTTAATTTAAATGATTTCTTTCAGATTCGCAGTGATTCCAAAGTGGAAGTACGATGGTATCGGGAAACAACGGAAATTAATCCATGTAATGACTCAAGATTTGCGATATATCATAATGGTTCTAAATGTTCTTTGACGATTGCAAATATTAAGGAGGATGATTCTGGAAGATACGTTTGCGAAGCAAGCAATAGAATCGGTAAAGTGTCGTCGTTTGCTAGAATTCTCGTTGTTACTGATCCAAGAATTATCGAGGCCGATGCTAAACTTAAAACGAGGTAAGTAAATGTATCATCTCGCTCCAGCAAAGCTTATATTAATAACTTGATGTAATTCTATTAAAAGTTTAAGTATCGAACCGGAAGACAAACCGCCGCACTTTACCATGAGGATACGGGACAGACGAGTGCAAACAACTTATCCAGTAAGACTTACTTGCCAGGTCATCGGACATCCTGTTCCAGAAATTACTTGGTACAAAGACGGAACGGAACTCTCTCAAGATGGTAATTAATTTGACTTATTAACACTGCCTAAGAGGAAATTTCCTGTATCTTTTCGCTGTACGTTTTTATTTTTTTAGATCGCCATATCTATTGGGATAATGACTCGAACTTTCATACTCTGGAAATAATTCATTCCGCTCTCGAAGACTCTGGATGTTACATGGTGACAGCGAGGAATATAAACGGCTCGGTGTCTTGTCGATGTACTCTCGTGGTGGACAAAGGAATTCGGGCCTACGTCGCACCCGAGTTTCTTCGTGAGCTCGACGTGGCCTACACGATTCATTCAGGCGGAGAACTACGAATGTCGGCACAACTTGAAGCCTATCCGAGTGTTGGTGTCGTCTGGTAAGCGATGCTGACGGTTGACGATACTCACATTTATGACAATACGATTCATGTATTGTTTTTTTTTCTCTTTATACTCACATAGGCATCGCGATGGTATTCGCCTGCGACCGAGTAGAAGAGCGATAATGACACTGAGCCATGACGGCACAGTCCAATTTTCTCTGGCTAATGTTACTGTACGAGATGCAGGAGTTTACAGTTGCACTGCAACGAATGTAGTCGGTCAAACTGAGACATCCACCAGGGTAGCTGTTACAGCTGCGATCCAGGATCAATCGTCCATCGATGGATCATCCAAAATTACATGTCCAGATATACCGTGAGCTCGATCATTGTAACTTGTCTGGCGTACAGCTACAAAGTTGTAAATACGATTATTTTACTTTTAGACATTCGAAGGAGCCTCTTTTCGTCACGAAACCTCTATCAACCGAAGCGCTCGAGGGCGATACAGTTGTCATTCTTTGTGAAGTGGTCGGAGATCCTAAGCCGGAAGTAATATGGTTGCGCGATTTTCTCAAGGTAAACTACATGAATATTTTGTTATTTATTTCAATTAAATTAAACTTTTATCTGCAACCCTTTGCCTCTTTTGAAATACAAATTCGTAATGTAATAAGATGGTGATACAATTTTTAAAAAATGAAAAAGAAACTGATTTAAAAGGAACTTTTATTGTATTTTGGTTAATTAGTCGCAATTAAAAATGATAGACGATCGAGAAACGACAAATTGTGTAAATGGTGAAATGACGTGTATCTAATGCTGACTTAATCTGTGTAATATGGGTCAAGGTGGCTACGAAAAAATGACTACGTAGCAGAGCGTAACAGAGAAGGTATTGTAACCATAAGTAGGCAAGACATTTTATGCTCAGAAGGAAATGGCATTGACATTGGATAGCCTCTTATATGGTAACAATACATTACGTCATATTACATTTTTAATGCGGACGAAGGAATGAAATTCAATATGTATCTCATTTGAGAAAGGGATTCAGATTGCCAATTGACGATGTGAGTACGTATCCACGATTGGAAACGGAAGTGATGCATTGACCAAAGAAACATGCGCATCTACGTCACTTGAGAATATCTGCATAATCGTAAAATGCGTACAAAACAGTATCCCCACTTGTCGTCGAGACCAACTCGGCTTCCTTCGACGATGAAACGGCACTGTAGCTGTCGAGCGGCAAAACAGTCGTCGTGTAACTTTAGCGAACGAACAGCCGTTTCAACTTTGGATCACTTGTATGACAAATGTAAAATCATCGTTCTGTGTCCCAGGTGAAACGTGAATTACTATTTCGATTCAATCTGCAAAACGCATGTTTAGTCTGTTCTGGTCAAATTCAATTTTTAGCAGTTAAACAAGTTTTAATTAATTATTCTATTATTCATCAAGAAAGTTAAATTCAATTCGATGTGGAATACGACAGTGTGAGTATGACAATTTACATAATTATTTGTTCAGAGCTGAAAAAAAACAAAATCCTAAATCAAACTAAATACATTAAAAGATTATGTATAAAATTATATTATAAATATATAATTATAAATGTACCTGTCTTAGAATTTTGTTAAAAAGTTAACAGTACAATCTTTTTTTCCTCTTATTTACAGATATGCAATTATACATTATCGTAGGTATATGATTGCAAGTTTAATATACACTTTATTAAATAATATATATTCTTTTAAATTTGTTTCTAACATATACACACATTACTGTTTGCATTTACATACATACATGTATACTGTACGATGAAACCAAAAAGTTGGCGCAAACTGTCTCTGTAAGAATTTATAGCATCTATCCTGTTAATCGGGAAGTATCCTCCGCATAAATTTTAGCGTAGGTAAATCGTAATGTGACAGGCGCAAGATAGATCTACATCTAATTATAAATCTCTCCTGTTTATTATTTATTACAATTGTCACAATTCAAATTTAAGGATTAAAACTTGCAACTTTCCACGTTTAGACGTCATTAAAGTATATGAAATCATTAAGTTGATGAGGAACAGTAATATATATTGGTACTCATGTAATACGTTCAACCAGATCAGACTGCAGCAATCTTCGACTTTCGCTCCCTATATGGGCTAGAATCGTGACGAAGACATATCTCTCTTACCTCTCTTTTCAGCTCTCCTCTTCGTTTCCAACACCACACGCAGAGTTTTAACCCTGTCTCATAATCTTGCGTAAGAACTAATATCCAAAGTCACATTCGCCAGAAGATGTCCAAGCAAATGCGACGTATCAGTGATCACGTTCGAGAACATGTTAAACTATATTGTTGCACCCGCTGGCCCACTCGCGTGTTTCACTCACTCTTCGTGGAAAAGAACTGTTTATTCCTCGGGAATATAGCTACAGGTTAAAAATTCAATTTCGAATCGCTAAGCTGCCCGTCATCAAGGGAACATCGCATCTTCAATCTTTATACTGAAAGACAGTTTAATTCAGTTAATAATAATGTTACCATCAAAAATCGAAATTGATACATTCTCACTATATGTTATAATTTCATAAGTTAAATATGTACTACCACATTGAATGGCGTCACTATTGTGCAAATTTCGATTTTCGAATTATTTCTACGAGTATGTATGCACGCAGTTAGCGATGAAATTTACGTGTATGAAATAAGCGAGAACGGAACGAACGTTGATAAGAAACAGTAAACACGATTCAGTTCCGTTGAATTTACTACTTGCAGTACTTGTAGATCTCTTGAGTTCTATGCATGTTCATATTTTATATGAATTCTTTGCAGCCCGACTATTATAGGGACGCACCTCACTTCCGACTGGTGGATGCAGGGCCACAATATCGGTTGGAAATACCTTACGCTAAGCTCGACTTTACTGGAACATATTCCGTGATAGCTCGCAACTGCCATGGAGAAGCTAAAGCTGTAATTTCCTTACAGATATATGCCAAAGGTAAACTTGGAGAAATGAACAAAATTTACTTTACGTTGAACAAATGTTATTCAACGATTTTTTTTCAGGACAAGGCAAAGACGAACAAACGCAGAAATCTCTTCATGGGTGAGTTATTACGAAACGCGCATATATACGTTTCTCTTTATTTGCATCGTTTCATTAATAAAATGTTAAACTTTCTAGAAAAGTATTGACACTGCCGATTATAAAGAGAGAATTGCGAGATCTTCGGTGTTGCGACGGTGACGCTATCTCCTTGGAGTGTAAGGTTTATGCCACACCAGAACCACCTTTGATTCGTTGGGAACGTGGAGGCAAAGTAATAAGAGATTTAAATGATGTCTTAGTAATGTCGCACATACCTGATAGATTATTATTTAAAGTACCTTTCATCAGATTATAGCCATGGTGGGCGATTTTGCTTCCGAATTCGATGGTGAAACGGCACGATTGAGTATCCAGCATGTCTATCCCGAGGATGAGGGAGAATACACGTGTGTGGCTTACAACGACCTTGGAAAAGCATATACGTCAGCCTGTTTAGTTGTAGATGGTAATTTTATATTACTTTTTCTCTCTCTCTCTCTCTTCGAATACAGACGCGGTGCGAATTGTGAAACACATTTGTATTATTATGCCGATTAATTTGCAAAGTTGCGTAACGACATGACTAATAAACATGAGTTTATCATAATTTCGTATAGCACGTACTATACATATAGCACATACTTGGTGATATGTATCTTTATCGAAAAACTTGAAACTTTGTAAATGTTTCGAAGGCGTAATGATTTGAATTAATGTATATGTTGTAGTCCCCGAAGGAAAAGAAAGTATATTGAGCCAAAGATTGACGAGACCAATGGGTCTGCTGTCAGCAGGATCGACTCCGAGATCAACACCACGATCGACGCCTATTCGAAGCTTGTCACCGGCGGTTTCACGTAAATCTAAAATAAAAATATAAAAATTAATTTTATAGAAGAAAGCGTAAAGTTTAAGAAAGGGATTAGAGAAATATTAAACAACAAAAATAATCAAATAAAAAAATTATTTTCAGATGGGCGCGAACTCAGATCACCGCAAGTTCTGCTACGAGGTGACATATCAAGGAAGCCGAAAGTTTGCCCGCCGAAATTTTATGCAGTGCCGCACAATCGTCTGGTTCAGGAAGGCGAAACTGTGCGTTTCCAGTGTGCTGTAGTTGGTCATCCGGTGCCTTGGATAAAATGGGACAAGAATGGTACCGTTGTAACACCGAGCACGAGGATCTCCATTAAAGAACGGGATGACGTTAAGATACTTGAAATCGTCGACGTAATACAAGAAGATGCCGCTCTTTACCGAGTGACAGCAGAAAACGATTTCGGTAGAATTGAAGCCAGTGCTCGTCTCGAAGTAATAAGTACGTATCTACGTATGAGATATAAAAAAAATACTTTCTTTCTATCTTACAAAAATCTTATTCTATAAATGTGCATTAATTGTATAAGATCGATACGAAGCGACAAGTCGAACTATCAGAACTAGAAGTGCCTCACCTAGAACATACCCTTCGTTTGACCGAAGTCTTCTGCCAACTACCAGTAGAATAAACAGCCGTCTGCAATTGGAATGCCGCGTAAGAGGAACGCCGAGCGTGACATCAACGTGGTATAGGTAAAAATTCGGGGATTTTTCATTGCGTAAAACAAGTTTGCAACAAAGTATCAGTACTTATAAATTTTGTCTAGAAATGGGCGACCGTTGGAGCGATCCTCCAGAATAAAAAGACATTTCGATGGCACAACTGCTAAAATCGAAATACCAAAAGTGAAAGCAAGTGATGCGGGTGAATACACCTGCGTAGCGACTAATATTCTTGGGTCAATAAGAAGCAGTTGTCAGGTGAATAAGAAATTACACAAAGAAATACAATTTATCGTCAATTTGTTAACAATGTTCTTTTAGCTCTTCTACTACATCATTTCTTTAATTAAAAATATATGATTGTATACAGGTGACCGTGTTAGATCCCCACAACTCGTCTATTGCGGACAAAAATCCACCGCGATTTCGGCAATCATTGCCAACAGAATCAATTGTCATGGAGAATTATTGTTATGAATTTCAAACCGGAATTACGGGTAAAATTAATTAATTAATGTTTTAATTAATAAACAATTGTTAAACTTATATGTTTAACTGAACTAAGTAAATCTTTTAAAACAAAATCTTTTTTCTCTATTGTTTCAGGTACACCTCCTTTCACGATTACTTGGTCCAAAGATGGTCGTAAATTACCTGACAACGATTATTATAAATATATTGTATATGGAGATGGAGGTATTGCTCTTAGAATATCGAAAGTTCGTCCACAAGATGCTGGTGAATATACCTGCGTTGTACAGAACGATTTTGGTGTTGCATCATGCAGTAGTCTTTTTGCCGTGCAAGGTCTGATTTATCTTTCAATTTTTAGTTTGATTTTAATATTATCACTAGATTATTTTCTTATTTAGTATTATCGCTTTACATTATCTCTTAACTTATCTCTTAACATTTTAACACAGATTACAAGGACACTGTCAAGTTGCCGCTACAATTTACAAAAACTCCGCTATCAGTTATTGCCGCTAAAGGCAGTACGGCTTGTTTCTGTGCAAGAGCACAGTGTGGGAAATCTATGGAAATTATTTGGAAAATTAATGGAAAAGATGCTCGAGAAAATGCAAGATGCAAAGTACGTAAAATAAAAATAAAATACACTTTATCATTGGTTGTAAATTATATGTATCTCGAGTGCAATTATTACTAATTATTATTTGTGTGTTTGAAGATTGAAAAAGATGGTAGTGTCAGCATCTTACGAATACGTGACATATCATTACGCGATACAGGAGAGATTCGATGCATAGCTACCGTGAATGGAAAGGGTCCGACCATCAGTTGCATTGCCAAGCTGCAGTTACAAAATTCGTTATACAATTTCAGTGACTTCGCGAAGAAGTCTGAAGATATTCAATCTCGTGCAGAGGTCAAATTATCATTAACAAACCCTAATCTTGCCAGCATGCCGGAAAAAATGGCAAATCAATCGTCATTAAAATGTCGAAGACATCACGATAAGTCGCTAATACGTACCAGATCATCTTCGTTTCCTCGATGTACTGCATCGAATACTAAACATATTTCTCCTTTGCCAATGAGAAAACATATTTCTAATAATGCGTCAAATAATGTCCACAACTCACGGTTTGCTGACGATTTACCTATACAAAGAATTATAAAGAAAAGTTTAGACAGTAACCTTTTCCAATTTTCAAAATATCAAAGATTAAATGAAAAAGATATAGCTAATTCTTCCGTAAAATTGTTATCGCCAAGAGAAATGGAACAATGCCGTCAGAACATTGACTCTACACCGAGCAAGAAACATGTGGAATCGTATCCAGAAGAGTTGATAAAAGCTACGATAATAAAAGAACCAACTGACATTAGCGTATTTAAAGGAAACAGGACAGTAATCAAAGTAACTTACGAAGGGTGTCCCGAACCAACAGTCAAGTGGCTTCAAGTGGTAAGTTTAATTCTTTTACTTTTAATACGAATTTTATTCATCGGTCTACAGAGGATTTAATTTAATATATATTTTATCAATAACTAATTTTGCCTGTGAAAGAGATTACTATTCTCAATGAGCGTTCTATGCTGCTTCGTGATATGTGTATAAACTACGATATCAATATATGCAACACGATTGCATTTAATCTAAACAGATTTAAGCGCACATCACAGCATGAATACGCACGACTATCTTCACACAGAAATTAATCATTGAGAATGATCGTTTGCTTATCTTTGGCCTCGGGAATTACATATACTGAAATAATATTTCTTACTATAATGCACATAAAATTCCCACCAGAGTCGTAACAGACGTTTAAACTTTGAGAAAGCCAATCGAAATACGTAGGTCGGTCGTCATGTCATTTGCTTCTCGTCACACAGCCACGTGTGCAGCTGGCGTGGATCAACTTTATTTGTGTTATATTGATTCTTAGATATTGACACTGCCTCTGACATATTTCGGTGTGTAACATATGGTAAAAGATTTTTATTTGATTTCAAGAATCGAGAATTGCAACCAGGCGAGAAAATTGGAATTGTCAGCAGGGACGGTACATCTTATCTGACGCTGGACGATGTGACATACGATCACGCTGGAAAATACCAAGTCTCAGTGGAAAATCCTTTAGGCAAAGCTCGAAGATTCTTTAGCTTAGCTGTGGAAGGTAAACTGTCTACTTATATTGTTTGCTTTCTCTGTCATACACCAAAAATTTATGGCACTACTAGCCTATGACTCAGCGCTACTCCACTCGGCCTTGATTTAATCGAAGTTGATCGACGGTGCTCAATTATAAACAAATTTTTACGATTGACTGTTCGACATGTTCACAAACAGAGATATCGTCCATTGTTCCATGTGCATAAGTGCGTGTTACACAGTCCAGTTCCTTTTCTTGCGTACAAGGTAGACAGCAGTCTCACGTGACATACCGCGCAATAATTCCTCCTTTCCGCGCTTCCTCCACTCTCGCACCAGTTCCACCTCTTCTTTCTCTTTCCTTGAACCGGCGCGGGCGTATGCCTAGGAATCAGAAGACGCATGTATCGTGAAAAGGAATATACGTGTCGCGGCGCATCTGAACAACGTAACGTCATCTTAACTAACGTGACGTGCAAATTCTTTCAAAACACATTACCACAGTAAAATTTAAATTAATCGCACGAACTGCAGATAAGATAGTAACCGCGTGTTATAAACAGTTTATTTAAAGTGGGTTTCGGTGATTTACATGAATGGGAATGTAGTGCTTAAACATCTCGTTCTTGTTAAAGGGAGCTTTTGATTTCTACTCAGGTCCACCCGTATCACTCGCGGATAAACCGAGTGTAAGCTTCAACGCTGGCCAGATTACAATCGTTTGGCGATCTCCCTCTTACGACGGAGGTCGAACTGTGACCGGATATACTGTGGAAGCAAAACGTGCCGGTGAAAGCACGTGGATGACAATTGCAGAGTCTTGTCATTCGCTGAGTCATACGGTAGCAATAACTGGAAAGAATTTCGTGACACCGGGTGAGAGTTACTGTTTCCGCATCCGAGCTGAAAATATCCACGGACTCAGCGATCCTGGCATGGAATCCGACCCTGTCAGAATCCCAAAACAAGAAGAAACGATGCTTCAAGAGGAAGAAGGTAATTTACTCTTAAAGGTCCTTGAAATTATATTCTCTTATAGCTCTTGTAATATCTTATTCGATCTATCTAAAAGTATTTAAAACATTATCCTGAGATATGTAAATGGTAAAAATTTAATTATAATCCTTAAAAAATGATAATTTATTTGACTTTTTAAGACGAATTTGAAGCGAGCTTTGAAGCTCGTTTAGTAGTACCGGAAGAGGGCAAACTTTTTGGCGAAAGATACGACGTTCTCGAGGAATTAGGAAAGGGACGATATGGTGTAGTGAAGAAAGTCATCGAACGATCGACAGGCATGAATTTTGCTGCCAAATTCGTTAAAACGATTAAAGCGAAAGATCGCGAACAGGTTCGCGAAGAGATTAAAATTATGAACGCATTACGGCATCAGAAGCTTCTACTACTGGCTGCCGCTTACGAAAGTCCTCGTGAAACAGTGCTGATCACGGAATAGTAAGTACATAATTTAATATCGCGTTCATTAGATGAATTAATAAAGAATTTAATTTCAACGATATTATAATATCTATATATTCTTTTTTAGCATTTCAGGTGGAGAACTGTTCGAGAGAGTAGTGGCTGACGACTTTACTTTAACCGAAAGGGACAGCATTCTCTTTATGAGACAAATTTGCCAAGGAGTCGAATATATGCATCAAAATAAAATTGTGCATCTAGATTTGAAAGTGCGTTTTTCACGGATTGTAGATGTTAATTTGATACACTAACTAGATAATGTTTTCCTTTCATTTTACAGCCAGAAAATATAATGTGCCGTACGCGAACTTCTCATCAGATTAAACTAATTGACTTTGGATTGGCCCAGGCTTTAAAATCTGATACACCGATTAGAGTACTTTTTGGCACACCGGAATTTATTCCACCGGAAATTATAAGTTACGAACCTATCGGCACTGAGTCAGATATGTGGAGCGTCGGTGTAATTTGTTATGTTCTGTAAGTGTTGATTATTTTCAAATAATTATTTTTAAACAATATAATCCAATTGGCATGCTTTTTTGTAATCAATTATTATTGGTGTAGATTGACCGGTTTATCGCCATTCATGGGAGACAATGATGCTGAAACTTTTGCGAATATTACACGAGCGGATTACGATTTAGAAGACGAAGCTTTCGATGCCATTTCGAATGACGCTAAAAATTTTATCAGCAGTTTACTTGTTAAACGAAAAGAGTAAGCTTTTATAGCTTTCTTATTATAGAGGATTAGTTACAGTTTAGTCACACGTAAACTTGAATTTACCTGTATATATTCCTTGGTATAGATTACGCATGTCTGCCACGCAATGCTTGGAACATCCGTGGATGGTACAACATGCTACGGCTATGAGCAGAGTAGTTTTGCCGACAGAAAAACTAAAGAAATTCATCATACGGAGAAAGTGGCAGGTGTGTATTAACACATTTTATTCAAAATTATGTTAAAATATGTTATTGTTTGGAATATTGTTAGAAATTGAGAAGAAAAATTTTACAAATTTAAAATAGATGAGCATTACTTTTGAATAAACAATATTTGAGATAGTATGTTTTATTAAAAATAACAAAATCGGTAAAACTTTACCTGACATTTAATGATATGTTTTACGTTGCTTACTAGATTTTCTCCATTGACCCAATAAATTAGCATAACTTTTTTAGCTTAAACTTTGTTTCAAATAATCTTAGCATGTATTTAAGTCTGCGGTGTGCATGTGCTGTGTGCCTTTTATTTTAATAGAAAACAGGAAATGCTATTCGCGCGTTGGGAAGAATGGCGATTCTTTCGTCGTATGGTAGACGTAATCCCACAACAATAGCAGAATCACCTACACTTGAACAACAGTTCGATAGCATTGAGATGCAAGATTCTGATGGAATTAAATCAATTCGTACTACTGTTGATGAAGATACAGAACACGATGAGGCAAGTACGAAAGAAAACTCTGTGGAAACGCAGACAAATTCGACGTTTGTGGCGGAAGTAAATATGACAGTACAACAAACATCGACAAAGGAAGAAAGTAGCTTAAATGATTTTTCAAAGCGAATGAATATTGAAAAAGAGATGCCTAGATTAGACACCGAATTAATACCAAAGGCAGAAGACATTCCAGAAAACGTCATGGAGCATTTAGAGCTTTTAGTATCGAAAGAAAATAAGGAAAACAACAAAGAAACAATTGATAGATCTTCTGAAATAGAACAACATATGATTCTAAAGTCGCCGACGTTGCATAAGATATTTCGAGGTGATTCACGCGATTCTGGAATAGGTGATTGCAGCTCGAGCTTAGCGACTTCTTCATTACAAGTAGATGAACTAGGAATGGTGTCAACTATTAAAGAAGAAATAGATTCTGAGACTCACGATCGAGAAAGCAAACGAACCTTAGAAAAAGAAGAAGATTGGCGAAATTTAACGGCAGAAATCTTAGTAAGTTTAGTACAAGACAAAGAAACTCTTCTTAGCGACACGGAAATTACTGAGGACGATGGCAAGGTAGCTACAAAGTGTAACTTGACTAAAGCTTCGTGTGAAACTAATTCTGTGCAGAAAGGTGTGTGTAAATGTCATTAAATTTGCTTGTAATACAATAGCAGAATCACAAGCAATTGCAATTATTTACCTTGAAAATAAATTAAATGACGTTATTAAAATATTTCAATTTCGCAGTTATCGACGAGAATACGGACACAAGGATATTAAGCAGACATAATCACGATAAATTTCTTCCAACCGGAAACGTAAGTCGTACAGCCAGGATATTTGAAAGAGAAAGTGAAGGCTCAAGTTTGAACAATTCGCAAGTTTCGATGGCACAGCGTGCGTATCCTGCCACTATAATCACAGGAAAGCCGCACAACGAGAGAATACAGAAAGCTTTCGCATTCTGGAACAAATAAAAAATATGTTTTGAAATACACATTGAATAGTACACAAATCGGAGTATGTAAATGAATCGTCGTATCATTTTCAAGTAAAATAGAAACATATTGTTTGCGAGAAGTCACGAATTTGTAGAAAGATTGTACTTTAGATACGTATATAGAGGCGTGGTATACAATTCATTAAACAGTCAGAATTTTTGCATGTTTCTAACATTGAAAAATAAATTTCCATTAATTTATCAATTATATTAACACAATTTCGATTTGATGGAAGAGATATGCTCTTATTGTTAGAATGAGCGATTATTTCCATGGAGAATTTATCCAAACAACAATTTTTATTAATCGTGTCGCAGCAAGCGGAAAAATTTGAGTCTCAAACTTGTTGTATTAAATATAACCCGCTTTTTAGTGTTTTTTTATTTAAACGCTAATTGTATCCACAAGTTGAAAGAAATACTTTTGCTATATCGAAATATATATATATTTCGTCATTTTATTTTTCAGTTTCAAAAATAATTTCAAAGTATACGTTATTGCTGCGTAGATATACAATTGGCACTTTTATTAGGTAACATGTTTTAAAATACGTGTATTGACGAACATCGTTAACAAACGTATACATACATATATACATATGTACATAATTGAATAAGCGACCTTTCGCTAAATAATTGATGATATTATATCCAGTATTATGTTTGGCAGAATGCATAAGTATACTTTGAATTTGAGATTGTTGATTTGCGAACATGTCCCCGCAGTTGTATCGTAAAGATGAGACGAACAATCTGTATTATTACTATAAGTTATTTACATAGAAAAATAAAGAATATATATATACCAGTTGTTGATATTAATACTCACACAAAAATATTTTACATTTACACATACACACACACACACACATATTAAATGTACAACTATAAGATTCTTATTGATATAGGTATCTGAAATACACATAATCTTGGAAATTTTACATTTTTAGTTGATATACTATATGTATATTATATTATGATATGGTATATACTATTATATATTTAGTTGATATACTATTTTGCAAAATTTTTATGGCTCCAACTCTTGCAATATGCTATCACAATCAGTAACAGTTAAAAGTTGACAAGTATCATCGATATTTAAATAATTAAAGGTGTCTGCTGTTGCTGGTGGCCAAATAGTAGTTACATGTTGATCTAAGACGGGTGTAGGATTTCTAAAAACAAAAAATATTTTTATTTTACTATCTTTTCTAATAATCTTTCAGTTGTCAATGTCAGTTGTATAGCTTCTGATAATTACCCGGTCTTTGCAAAATTGGTCCACATTCTCGTAAGAATTTCTAATATCTTCCGATCTTTTGTACCTATTGCCGGCGGTTTAGGATCATTAATTTTACACTTAGGCATATAAAAAAGGTACGACATATCATCGGTGTGAGAAGCTCCTAAAAAAGTATATAAATTATTGTATTATAAATAGATAAATTAATTCTTAATCACAAGAGTCTTATATAAGTTACGTGACTCCTATACCGATTGTAGTAAATCGGTTTCCCATAAGTTTCGTCTCAGTCATTTGGTTTCCAACATAAGAAAATTTATACAAATAAGTCGGCACTTGCTTCCTTTTTCTTCGTTTATCCACAAAATCATTAATAGGAATATTAAAATGCATGTCACTCAAGCATCGTATAATAGATGGGACACTTTCTTCAGTAAATGGTTTATTTTGAAAATATCTCTGTTTAATTCGTTCTGTCAACTGCATTATCTTTTGGGGGTTTTGCAAATTTGAAAAATTTTCTACGTAACGTGGTAGATCCGCATACATTGTCTTCAAAGTCATTTCGCTAGTATCTATTAACAGATAATATTAATCCATGAGTTTACAATGATTCAAAGCCATACTGGAAATTATTACATATAATAATGTATTTTAATATATGTGTAATATAATACATAACATGTGATAATATCTAGTATAAGTAAATTTGTTAATTTTTATTAATTTTTTATACCTTTCATAAACATAATATATTCATGAGAAGTGTAACCAAGCATGATTGGTATATTGTCGTTATCAAGTAACTGAGAGATGGGATATGGAAGAAACGGCCTTTTTGCTTTATCGTCGATTGTAGGTCCAAATGGGATATTAAGAACGCGCGCTTCCTATAAAACATATATCACACTTGGATGATTAGCGACAGTATTAATAAATTCTCACATTTAATATGATGCATTAAGATAGTTCAATTCTTGTGAACACAAATAAAAATTTAATATACAATATAAAAAATTATTTCTCACCTCTGGAGTGAGAACTTTATGTTGTGCCTTGACAATTTCAACGGTGGGTACTGTTTGAAGAAATTCAATAACTTTTTCAGGATCCTTAGAATCATTGCCAAGTATCGACGCAAGTTTAAAAGAATTGACTTCTGGCTGGCTTCTTACCATCGCCCAATCACAGGTAACTATACCACTCTGAAGAATAGCTTTGTGGAAGAGACCTAAAAATATGCATATGTGTGTAAGAGAGAGAAAAATAATATTAATATAAAATAATAATATTCTATTTGTGAACAAATTATATTTTTAATTTATTATTGCTATTTGTTAAGAATACATTATATATGTATATATATATATATATACCTTTAGCTAACGGTGACAACGTTAGAAAGTGTGTGGAACTGCTACCTGCACTAACGCCAAAAATAGTGATGTTATTTGGATCTCCACCAAATGCCTCGATATTTTCGTTGATCCATTTCAGTGCGGCAACTTGATCTTTCAGACCTTGGTTTCCACTTGCTACTTTGTGACCAAGATTTAAGAAACCTTGACAAATAAAACATCGGAAATTAGTAAACAAATAAGGATAAAAATGTGTACTCTGTTCTACATTTGTCGCTGATATGTGATAAGAATGTTTCAAACTTCTACACAAGAGATAGGGCAGAGAGGGGCACAACGGGAATGTCTTTTTTTAAGCGTTTTAAAAAATAAACAAAGAAAGATAGACAAGTAATTTTTATTATGATATAAAATGTAATCATTTATCTTTTATACATAAAAAACTGAATTTAGTCAACAAAATATAAACACTTTGTTTAACGAAAAAACAAAATATTGTGTAACTCCCCGGGTTCGGGGCACAACGGGAAGTACCCTTGTAAAGTACGTCGCCTTACAGATTGTATTCATTGTATTAGATTTACGCTTTGACTTCTTGGACTTTAATCTTTTTCTTCAAGAAGTTGGCGCCTGTAGGGAGATTCTGTTAGAATCACGGTTGCACCCCGACGTCAGAAGGATCTGCGTCCCATATTATTTGTTTAATGCACTTAATGCACTTAACAAGAAACGTGTTAATAATAAGAAATCACAGAATCGCAGAACGGAGAATTCGTATCTCTCCCCGTTATGCCCCGCACGCTTTTATAACTAATTACCCCTACTATGCACAAGATATTTGACACAAATAAACATGTTACACATGTGAAGGCATAAGGATAGTATATTATTGAAATCTACCATGTAAATTTTTAACTAAATATTCATCATTAGAAAATATGTAAAAAGGCAAAGAGAACTAATGTTGAACGAAAACTTGGAGAAAACACATTTTTACTAGTAAACTTATCCATTAATGACTGCAAAAAATGATAAACATATCGTAATTGTGCCTGATAACATATACACATACAACTAACACCAATATGCGTCTCATATTTTTCAAGTAAAAGCTAATTCCCTTTTATGTCCCACTCTCCCCTACGATTTCTCGAGAGCCTCTATCTTACCAAGAGCACCAAGTCTGTAGTTTATAGATACTAGAATGACATCTTTTGCTGTAAGGTAATCAGATCGTTTCGCAGTGTCGTTGCCGGAACCCATCACATAGCTTCCACCATGAATCCATACCATAACTGGATTCCCTGTCGTTCGATAGACATTGTACGGTACATAAACGTTAAGGTACAGACAGTCTTCGCTACCGATAATCTTTTGAGGTGGCACTTGTTCAAACTGTGCACAAACGTCGCCAGCATTTTTGGAAGCGTCTCGAATACCTTCCCAGGCAGCAGGAGGCTCGGGATCCTGATTTTGAAAAACAATAAAATGTGATTTAATATTGAGTAAAATAATGATTTACATCGCAATCGGGTAATTTATTATTCTTTTCCTGGTATACGAACAAAATAATTGCGATACGTTAGAATAAATGTGAAATATTTTTAAACAGACAAAAATATATAAAAATACATGACAAATTATTTAAGCTTGATAAATAAGACAAATAAGATTTTCCGGTAAGAAACACAAATGTCGCAATGTGACACAATGGCTCATTTATCGAATGCCACTGTGTGTCCCAGTGAGAAATGATCCGTCGAAACGATGTCGATTCGACATCGATCGACAAGTCTTTGGAGTTACACTGTGTGTCTCTTACTGAAAAAACGTTTTAAATTACCTTAAATCTCAACTGGCCCACTGGTGGAGCAGCAAAAGGTATGCCTTTGAAAGAGAGGTAATGAGAACCGAGAACATTTTCTTCAAAGATTCCTTGTAGCTTTCCTTGTTTCACAGTCACAACAGGTATATCCATGATGAAACAAGAACTGTTTACTTCATACTGAACTGTGTACGAACATACCTCGTACATGTATACTGTTAGCCATTTTTAGAGATACTGCTATCCTTGAACCGACTATAGCGTTTATATATTCAACATTGATAATGACGCAGATAATGATAAAGTATGATTAACGATAAGCAACAATTCATAACTTTATGTTTATGTCATACTTCTAACATATATTATTAACACATCTATAAGTACTCACCAGTTAAAACGCAAATTAATCCTCTAAAATGTTATTAGATTTTACAACTCGATTTAAAACGTGTTGAAACAATTTTATATTGCGACATTTATACTTCTTTGAGTTGTTGACGGGTGTGTTATCTTATATCTCAAACAGTACTTATTTTACAAGCTGTCTTTCATCGTTAATTAATGGTTTATCATATGTACTTTTTATCGCAGATCCGTATATATTGCTATCATACATAATGTTATGTATCTAAATTTAATAAAAAATTAAAAATAAATGTTTTAGTCTTATCAATTACGTTATATGTAAAATTGATATATCATATATTGATATAATATCCTAGCAAACACCAAAGTAACAGTTACATAACATTAATATAAATATGATGTGATGATATATATATATATATAAAACATAAAGTATTTTACACAGAGAAAAAGTTTTTCTAGTTATATATATTGATTACTAAACATTTGTTACATTGCACAACTAATTTACTTTTATCAGATGTAATGCAATGTATTTTTTGTATAATTCGCGATATTGTTGGATGCTTTAACTGATTTCTGAAGTGACCATCCGCATTGGCTCGTTGACATAGATAACAACTCGGCTACTTTATGAGTGTTCTGTTTTCCTTCCAAGGATGATTTTTTAATCTATTATGTTAGAAAATCATAATTGATATTATAATCAATAATTAGTCTTATAATTATCACATGTATATTTAAAATTTTTGTTTACAATAGCAATAAATTAAAAAAAAGAAATAAATAAATGAATAAAAAACCATTATCTCTGAAAATTAATGCAAATTTTTCGAATTATTCGTACAAACTTTAATTGCATACTTCAATCAAATATTATCACTTTTATGTTGCTATCTTAGATTTAGAACAATTAATGTTATTTGTTATTAATTATCATTACTTTAAAAGAATAAACACCTGAAAATAAATAACTATAGAAACTCTTTTACTTTCTATCTTCAAAACGTATGCAATCATGATAATTTAATATTCACTAACTTCGTCAAATTTTCTTCTGACTTTATATCCTCTATACGTAGCTTGTATCATAGTGGCTGCTTCTTCTTCGGATTTAGCTGAATCGGAATCTTTTGTACATCTTGAATCTTTCATCACTTTCTGTTGTTTCTTTATACCATTTTGTTCCCAGTGCTTACAATTATGAACTTTTTTTTTTGGTCGGCCTTCATATGTCGATTTATCCGTAATCTATGAATACATTGCTATTATATACATAAATCTATATGTATATAGTTGTATAATTAAATATCCATACAACACATAATTTGGATATAACATGCAATAATGGAATCACTTGGCTCATTTAAATCAAGAAATTTATACCATTGGGGCCTCATACTGATGATGTTCGTACATACATTTCGTATTTTTCAAAAAGTCCAAAGATTTTCGTGGTAATTCACCTGACGCATAATATTTTGTATCGTTAACAATAGATTTATTGTTTCTATTTCCGTCGCACTGTGCTTTGTTCTGCGAGTGAAAACATAGCATTATCCTAATGTGGGTGAAAAAAAAACTTAATTATAAATTGCTGCAACTATTAAAGAATCCTTAATTTCTGCTAAAGGTATTTGTTAAATAATCTTTTCATATAAAAATTAATTCGTAAAAAATGACAGTCAGTACTTATAACTGTAAAAAAAAGAGTTTGTATAAAATCAATACAACGTATTATGTATAATATATATGTATAATTAGAAAAATTAAGTTAACAAATATCTTTACTTATAATAAAATTCTTTATCTTTACGGCTTAAAATTAAACTGTCATATTAAGGTTTACTCACCGCTGTTATATTATTATTTCTACCCATATTACTAAGACAAGCGGTTAAGATTTCAGGTGACATGACCATGCCCGATGAAGTCGCGACTTTTGACACATTTTTTTTGGGTTCTCCAGTCTGCATTGTGTATTGCTCTAAAAAATAAGCATGAATATAGAATAAGTAAATTTCGATATATTAAGGTATATCGCAATCTTATATAAATTGCCAAATTATCAATTAAGAGAAAAAGAACTTGACGTAAGAATTTATAAAGATAAAATAGTTTTACAACTGCAAAATTTATTGATTGTCATCGCAAACTTTATAGTATTAAATTATTAGACACTTACTTTATACATATGTAACATGTTTTATAATGTTAATATATTTGCATTTATTTATACCTGAAAGATGAGAATCTGTGCAACAATGATTTTTATTGCAATCCGTATGTGTTCTCTCCAGAGATAATAATGAGCTATCTTTAGGAGGAGAAGTAGGAGGTGTAGGTTTTGCTCGATTTTTCCTTGTTTGCATTTCCAAGGTATTGATTTTTTGATACTCTTCAAGATATAACAGAAACTCGCGATACGTAACATAATTCTGAAACAAGAAATATGAAAACGAATTCTACAAATTCTAGTCAATTTTAGTTATTTTCAATAACAGTTTGTAATAACTGTTGCAGTAACATATTAAATAAAAGATGTAAATACTTGTTGAATTAATAAAGCTTAAATTACTTTGTCTTCTCCTGCCCAGTTGCGATTAGTCGGTTCACTAAGTCCAAGCAAATCGATCCAATGATAATAATCTTCAGTTTGATTACCATACCAATATTTTATAATAACAAACCTAGAAATTTTCTCATATTAATTATAGCTTACTTGTATTTTAACTTGATATTTTATACACGGATTAATTTAAAGCTTTCTAAATTATAAATGGAATTCATACGCAAGACCATCATCCACCATTTTTTGTACTTCAGGATAAGACATCAACTCCATAAATTCTGGATTTTCAGGATTTCTTTTGACATCTACCAATTGCCACGGAGCTATAAGTCCAAATCTAACACATTTCAGCACTTGTAACATATATTTCTTTCTTTCATTCCAATCGTGCATCAACCATCTTACGGCTGACATTAGAACTTCCATTTCGCTGTGAAACGAAAAAGGATAATTATATATTTTATTTCGTACTATTTATTATCACATTTTATGTTATTTACTACATTACTTGTTAACAATTTTTTAACAAATAATTTCTCACAAATAAATAAAATTTCAAGTAAAAATATCAACAATTTTTAGAAATAATTGGACTGTATAAGTCTTATAAAATTTTCTTATGCATAAAATATTGTCGAAATTCAATAATACCTATTGACGCAAATATAATTAGATTTTAATAACAAACATAGTTCGTCTGTTGACAATTCCAAAAAGTCCTTTGTGCTAACGAGCATCAAGAAAAATTTCATTATTCTCGGTACCATCAATTCCATTACTGCAGTATTTTCTATCTTCTTTGCTTCCAAGTATAATAGAAAAGCAGTATCTTCGGAGAAGAGCTCGTCGTTGTCAATAAATGCCCAGCATTGCTCTTCTAATTCTTTAAATAAGAAATCCGTTTTATTATATTTTTTATATATTTTATTTGAGAATGTTAATAGTTCAATTTTTTTAATTTCTATTCTCCTCGTTTAAAGAGCGAAAAATCCTATTTTAAAATAAAAATTTGAGATGTGAGATAAAATCGTACCTTTCATACCCAGATATTGCGCAGCCATGAAAATTTCTAATATATTATCTCTTCGTAATAGTTGGTAACTTTCGTTGATTGGACTTATCATCCAGTCATAAATAATAGAGAAAGCCTTGGAAGTCACGTTGCTCTACATTTCGTGGATAAAACAAATCGTATTGTCGCAATTTGAATTTAATTGTATTATTTCTTATTTTAATGTAAAGTAGTATTCATAAAAAAATTTTTATATAAAAAATTTTCCAAATTTAACGTAGCCACTTTTTCAAATTTCGAAAATATTTTCCAAAGATATTTATTTTACCTTATATTTAACCAAGTACAATTTAAATGAAATCTTACGTCAGACAAGTCGATAACTTTGCAATTTTGCTCATCGAAAAATGTACTGTAACTTTGCAGAACAAGGAGATGGCAATGAAACTCGTCATGATCAATTCGAACGACGCAGTCAGCATTCCTTGATAAAATAAATTAAGAGTTGCTTACTTTAAAATAATTTCATTTTTAACAAACTGTTAAACTAGCAAAACATAATACAGTATTATACAACTTCAATTACATCCTCTAAAATCAAATCATTTAGTTAAAAGACATTTAATATCTGCAATGTAACAAACAGAACATTTAATTAAGAGTTTTATCATTTAAGATTCTCTCTCTTTTCTTACTTATAATTTGTGATACGTCTAGCTAATTCCTGATACAAGTCAGTCTTTTCAGGGAGAATTATATTATTCCAATTGATCGGCTGCTCATTCGTAAATCCCAATCTGTTTAAAATAAAAAATAACAAAAACTAGAATAAAGACGAATATTACTTACTTGTAAAATGGTTATTTAAAGGTGTCTTAAAATTGTACAATTTAAGAAAACTAAAAGTTTCTCAAATTTCAGTGAACTAACGAGGCGAGTGGTACTTCGTTCATTGGAGGAAGTTGGTGAGATGTCGATTGAACCGAATGATTTTGATCCATTTCTGATGAATAAAACTTTGTACTTGGTTGCGTTCGTGATCTATAACTTCCTTCGATATATGGTAACTTCTTTTGTGCCTGTTGCACAGATCAAATAACATTTCGACGATCGAAAACAAAACTGTAACAAGACTCTGAGTTTCACCTGTAACTGATCGATCGTCGACAGCGTGATGCCAGGTGGAAGATCAATATATCTTGTTCGATTCGAGGAGTCAGATACGGATGTGCCAACGTTAACACCTGGTCGATTAAGCTCGGCCTTGACGTTGACCTTTGTGTGTCGCGGATCAGCAACCAAAACGCTGAACTTCCTCGACTCGAATACAACCTAGAACGACTATGCTATGTCTGCTTCGAGACCGACATTTCTGAAAGAGTTTCATCGCAGCATCTGCTAAAACAAAATCTTTTTTACCTGATTTGGAATGATCTTGAGATTACCACTAGGCGTAGCTTGAAAAGGAAACACACGACTCGTTTCGTCTATCTTATTCACGACGAATGCTGATTTAATGTTCGCTTCTTTCGAGCGAGCTTGTATCTGCTGCATCGGCAAGCCCAGATGCGAGCAAGGTGCCGATTGCCTTTGGTCTTTCGCGTACTCCGTCTCCACTCTCCTGCAAAGTTATATTTTTATCACTTTTGTCGTCTGATTTTTTGTTACCATCCAATTCCCCAGACTGTTTACCTTTGACGATAGTTCATAGGTTTCAAAGCGGCGTCTTCAACGCTGCATGAGCATCGTTTCTCCCAAGCTCTTTCTTCTTCGATACATTGAGGTGAACTTTGATTCGTTGCGTGTTTGTTGCTGTGGCAAGTAATTGTTCTCGATTGAGACCTGACAAAATCTTTGGGAAGCTTGCACTCTACGCACTGTGGATTCTTATGCTTGCAATTTATTTCTATTTGCCTTTTAAGCGGAGCCCACTGATACTCCAGCGGCGATACAAATCGCTCTACTTGATTCGCGTGATAAATGTTTACATTCAGAGAAGGCTGTTGCCTCGATACGCAGCGATATCTTTTGCAAGTTTTTCGTCGATGTAGTGGATATCTCGGAGACAGAGTTTCCGGAGTTTCTATGACTTTGGCCCTTTTTAAATACATATTTTTCGTATAAAGATAACTTAAACTGGTCAATTCTTTGGTCTTTTTTTACAGACTAATGTTTAAAAATTTATCTTGCTACCTTGCTATCACTCGTTCACTTACTTATGAGGTGATGTAGGACTTGTAACTTCCGATCGCGATACTTGCTTTGTTTGTACCGTTTCGTCGGATTTTGAAAGTTTGGAAAGCACGAGAGCTTTCGAAGAGGATGATGGAGGAATAGTGAATCTACCGTGATAAAGCACGACAACGCTGCTTTTACTGTTGCCTGTACGTAGTTGATAAGACGTTACCGATCGAATTGTTTTTGGACCGACTAAAAATTTCAAACTTTAAATTGATCTCTAAAAATTTTAGCTTTAGCAATTAACTCACGTTTCTTGCTGTTCTGTCGAATGGCCCTTACGATCCGTGGTGTACTGCTTTGCTTCCTGTTATCAGCGCAATACAATAGGTGCTTTAAACAAGATAATAGGAACAACTTGCGCCTCAAAACTTTAAAACGACTATAAATAAGAATGCATTTTTTTAAATAATTACCAAGTGTTCTCGTTGAATTTACATTTAAACTGCTCGCCCTCGCTCGAACGCTTTTCTTCGAAAGTTACCCCCTGTGGCTAGGAAACATTCGTCCACCAAAAATAATAGCATATTTTTTAACTCATTTGCGTCTCAATTGGTATCATAGAACACATTTATGTTAATTTAAAATTTTTTTATAAGATGAAAACGTGAGCTTTTATAAATTTGTACATTAAAAATGCATTATAATCCAGTTAATTAGACGTTATCAAGTGATGATTGCGAATGACAAATATATGTTTGATACAAAAGGCTCAATACAAAGTATTCTACATTATCTGCCTCATATCTTACCTCATATTTTTTCAAGCAGACATTTGATGTAGAAGATTCAATATTTGAGATACGTTGCGAAGCAGCTACCTGGTCAACCTCTCTGGTAACTAAAATGTATCTCCACAAAATAATAAGTATGTAAAAAATATATAATGACAAACAAAAAGTTCTACACTTTTGTCAAGTAATACATGGAATCCTTTATCACATATTTGAATTGTCATACATTTGGAATTTATCAACACTTACATCACTTACATAATTTTGCTTCAACAACTTGTCTATTAACGATTGGATCTCGACAGCAATGTAATGATTTTGACGGAAATTTCAGACAATTTAATTGATCGTTCCTCTTATTTCTAGATGCTCGGCAGACAGGGAATTTTCGACAAGATTGTGTCACTCTTGGATACAAGATATCAGTGATTACAGCTTTTTAAGATATAAATGCATCAGGATTAGAGCAAACGTTACTTTGGATTTGGTAGATCAAGATCCGATGAGAAATACAAATCGTCTTCAGTTGTTGAAATATCAAACTGCCTCTGCACAATATATATGTACACAACGGTTTTGCATAAAGAAGATTCGAAATTGATGGCTCTTGATTAATGTATGTATTAAGTTTGCACTACACTCACATCATAACGTGCGGAGCTTCTTCGCATGATACGTGTCACGTTCAAAGTATGACTCGCGGAATTCGCATAATAATAACGAAACGCTTCCTTTTCGTCCCTGCCACTTGAAAGAAAAAATAATAAAAATATATATCTTGTATAAATAAATGCTATGACACTTAAAATGAACGGGACATTTGCAAAAGTGCGCGTGTCTAGAAAGGCCTTAGATACGTAACAGCTAACAGATGAATGAGATGACAAGAGAACGTCCCATTCCGTTTATAAAATTGTTTAAACTGCACAATTTGAATCATAATATGCACATAATAATTAAAATACGCATGCTTTTATATTATAAGAATGTTATGCAAGAGCTGTTGGCGAATATATATTGAAAACATAAAAAACATGATATTTTCGTTATTTGCAATAAGTGAAACAAAAAAAATGGTTGCACAGAAAGTTTTTTTAAGAGTATCTTGTAACTGAAAAATATAACATTGTATTATATCGTATGGAGATGATGAATTTACGTGAAACAATGGAAATTTCCTAGCAAAACCGTAGGCTTCGAGATGCACATTGTGCTCGACAGTCCGGCTATTAACTACGACTATAAGCGAGCAATTAAAATAATTTTGTGATGGTGCCGACAGAACGCTCACAGAGAGAATTATTAAAGGCAATGGTGCGAATGGATGAAACGTTGAAAGTTCCCTGCAGTTCTCTCTGAGCACATTGTCCTTCTACAGTTCTATTGATAGGTGTGAAATGCAGTTCTTTGATGGGCGGAATTACAGGATCAATAAAGTCCTTCTATCGTGTGTCGGACAATGGCCATATCAAACGAATAGAAGTAGCAATGCTATTATTGTCATCATAGTGTCTTTAGCTGGCACGCAATTTATCGCCAAGGTATGACGACGCATGTTTGAATATCGTAGACTTAATTGTTCGTTGATAAAGGAAATTTCCATCGATCTATTATTATTTGTTAGATGACTACATTTGTTGCGTATATTCCATTTTACGTTCATACACAATGTCTATAAGCAACATTTAAATGCTGTATGTTTTCATATTTATAACTTTATGGTTTAAGCATAGATATGTGGTTTACTCTCTATTGACAACGTTGATGTATTTATCGATTCTCTTTCACCAATGGTAGTCGATATAGGATGTGGAGTAAAATTAATCACTTGCATCTTAAAAGCAACAGAGGTATGTAAAAACACACATTGCGATATATCTACATATTACAATACTTTCTCAACATACACACCCACTTGTTGTGCCTTTTTATCTAAGCAATTATAAATGGTAATTTTTAGCCATAAGAAAAATTAAAAATTTAGCTTTTCTTTACAATAATATTAAATCACAGATCAGAGCACTTTTCGATCAAATACAATACGATTGGCAATTATTAATGACATCTCCATACATCAAGATTCTTAAGAATTATGCGCAAAATGGGCGGACGTTTACAATCATATACGCGAGTAAGCATAATGATTGTATGTTTAGTGAAGAAAAAGTTCTACAAGAGAGATTTTTTACATTACTAAGAAAATTATTTTCTAGAAGCAATTTTAATAATATGAGCGTACATTCCTTTTTATTGTAGAACTTCTTTTTCTAAGAATATACAAACGATTTTATTTTGAAGTTACAACAATAATTAAAGGTAAAGACTAAAGATGATTAACAACATATGAATCTATATTATTTAGGCGCCTTTTATTCCGCGCTGGTGTTCTTCATGTTAGTACCATTGCAACCATTATTACTGGGTTCTTCTTCAAATGATACAGCTCGACCATTGTTACACCAAGTTGAGTACTATATCGATATGGAGAAATATTACTTTCCAATCTTAATTCATGGATACGTTACAGCCGTCATTTGTGTAAGCATAGCCATCGCGGCAGACACAATGTACGTAATAGTAGTGCAGCATGTCTGTGGACTATTTATGATCATCGGGTAAGAATATCATAAAATTTCATTTTAATCGTAATTTGGAATTTGTATGAATAAATAATTATGAAATTGTTTGTTAATTGCATCAGGCAACAACTTGAAAAATCAGTAAAAGAAGGTAATCTAGAAATAAATTTTAAACCATCTATAAAAGATGATAAGCCGTATGAAAATATAGTAAACAACATTTATGCACACAAGAGAGCTCTAAGGTGCTGTAATACAGAATACATTATTATAAAAATATTGTGTAATCAATTGTAAAATTTATGATTAAATTGACTCAAGTATTATGTTCCTCCTTCGCGTATAAAGATTTGCCAGTCTCATTGAAGCAGCTTTCAGCCAAATGTTTCTTATAATAGCGGGTTTCAACATGCTCATCATAAGTATGACAGGCGTTACTGTATGTTTATTCGTCTTATAATAATGATAAACGTTTTTTTGCGTTTAATAAATTATTAATATAGAGAAAACTTAATTGCTTCAACATCCACTTTAAAGATTATTAAGAAATGAAAATACTTTAATGAATAATTTAGTAATATTCGGTAAAACCGAATGTATAGATTTGAAATATCAAAGTACTATTTATTCTCTTCAATATACAATATGAAATCTTTTTAGGCAGTTACAAATGTGGACCAGCCAGAAGAGTTTTTAAGACAAATAACATTCTCATGCGCATTATTAGTGCATCTATTTTTTGAGAGTTTTCAAGCGCAACGTCTAATCGACCACAGCACATATATTCACACCAGTTTGTACGTACGCACATTTTTGTATTGTAAGAAAACTTTTTATCGTAATCTCGTTGAACACACATTTAAAATATTCACAATACCTATATAAAAGAAAATTCAGCACAAAGTGTAAATTTTGTGAATACAACGAATTGATGAGTTTACAAAAGGCATCTGAAAAAGAGAAATAAAAAATTCTGCTTAACTGAAAATTTATAAATACAAATCGTTATATTTTATTTGCAGAATGAACATAGCATGGTATCAAACTTCATCTAGAACAAGGAAAATCTTAATTTTTATGATAATGAAAACGCGAGAACCTTGTGTATTAACAGCAGGAAAAATGTTTGTTATATCTATGGATACGTTCTCTACGGTAAACATAAGCATGTTATTGTATATACACATACCATGTATAAAGTACCTTATTCAAACTTTGCAATTTTAATACCATTTATTCTTTTTCAAGATTGTACGTACATCGGTGTCATATTTTACAATGTTGCGGTCGGTGCAATAGTTGATTTCTTGAACAAGACTTGACATTTTCGAAAAGGTATTATATTCTCAAAACGTTATACATTTTTATCAGTATCTCATGCTTGAAATATACGCAACAAAATAGAAAAAAATAAAAACATATTCACATGCAGTAATATAAAGTATAAACGAGATATAAAAATAAAACTTTGAAATTACAGTATAGTGACATAAAGAAACTACTACACTTTCCTCATTGTACAACAAATGTATATGTATATCACCTATAAATGATAACACTTTAATTTAATTTATTTTTATTTTATTTAATGTTATCTATATTGTAAGTGAAATTCGTTTTAAAAATGTTATTTTTGTAGGAACATCGTAAGGCATTCCCACGTTTGTTTTTATTTTATTTGGATTGAATCTTGTATTATATTCAGGTACGCCATTCCGAATGATTTCTAGAAATCTGTAAGAAGTATAGATTTATAATACAAAATTTTACAAATAAATAGAGTTAACTTTTATATTTTGTATATGTATATATGCATCTGTGTTTGTTCTGTGCGTATGTCTAATGATACAAGTAAAATTATTGAAATTACTTTGCTGCATAATGTTCGTTCTCAGTAATATATATAATATCGTCGACGTATCTACATAGAAGACTGTTGTGTGCATATTCAGAGAATATCTCTTTAGACATGTATTGGTAATATATATCAGACAAAATCGGGGATACCCATGCACCTTGTGGCACCCCAAGTTTTATTGAATATATCTGATCGTTCAATTTAACCTACAAGAAAAATATTATTTAATGTTAACTGTAAATTAATTTCATGCACATTTGTTTTACCTTTTGGTGAAATATTAATTTGTATATCTTATCAATCAACTTTTTTGTTTGAACTAATTTCGGTTTTTCTCCGCTTGGAATTGCATTTTTGGAAATTCGTTTCCTAAGTTTGTTACATAAAATTTGCACGGTGTTTTTTCTTTGGCTTCTTTTTGGTTTCGACAGGATAAAAGTTCGTACTGCGAGGTACTTTCCTAATTTTTGTTTGCAACACGTAATGATAATATCGTATAACTTTTCTAAAATAAACCACAAAATACAACACATAATGTCCTTATTGACTAAAGTGTTAAATGTAATAAACAATAAGTTATACGTTGTATAATTGAACCAAATGCATCTTGTATGTCACAAAGAACAAAATATAATTGTTTCTTAGGTCTTGAGTTTTTAAAATTCCAAATAGCCTTCCTGCAGCTTGCTATAGTTGGGATTCCATTGTTATTAAAATACGTGATATATAATTGTTGGAGAAATCTTAAAACAACGTCGGTATCGTCATACTTTTCTTTAACATTGTACCTAAAATTATTTGTGTACAATACATATATGTATTGAGGAGAGTAGTATTGGAAGAATATTTATTATACAAATATTTATGTACCTGGCTAAAAATAAAGCTCTCACACCAGAAGAACTTGGAATAAATTTATATGTCCCGAAATTACGCATTGTACTTGGTAATCCCGTATATGGTACAAGACTAAGAGTATTCTCTTTTTCCCTTATAAATTCTTCTTGCATGTTACACCAATTATCTTTTGTGATATAAACCCATTTCTTTTGAATTACTTTCAAGACCACATATTTATGTAAAATCTTTATGATGTATTGTGCAAAAAACCAATGCAACAGTTTCAGTACGACTATCCATCGTACTGTACCATTATCAATTGAATGTAACCATCTAATGCTAGAAATCTACAAAAAAAGATAGTCAATATTGAACATTTCAATTGTCAAATTACTCAGAAATGATAAGAACTGTCTTGATCAGAACTTTGCACAATATTTGCTTCATCTTTCAATGAACGTACATCCAGTTTGTTGAATAATGGTTGCAAGTCTAATGACGCCCCAGTCACAATTTTGGTTTTTCCTACATTTCTTTTAAAGGCACGTTCTATGGACATCTTTCCTGGAACTGTCTTCAAAAGACGACATATTGTCTTCTTTATAGCCTTTCGATTTCTTAATGTGCCAAATAATTCAAGAGGGACGTTTCTGTACAGTAGCAAACTAAAGAAAGATTGCAGCAAACAGATGTCAATTTGATTTTTGTATTTCTGGGTTCTTTTCCCATGGCCATTTTCGGTCATATATTTCAACTTGTCCAAATAATTAAATCTATTATGCCGGATCTTGAATGATTCTAATATCGGTGACAATGCAGGAATAACACTATCCAAATTAATGTTTCTGTAGCATCCACCAAGTCCAATGTCTGTATCCAGTATGTTACGACATATGTCTCGCCCCGTATTCTTGCTCTCTAAAATATGATATTTGGAAATTTTTGCTGTGGTACAACCTGTCTTCCTTAATAGACATCTAGATGAAAACAATTTCACTTTGGATCTATAACTTTCAAGTGGAACAGAACTTGTCTCTGCTTTTGACTTTGGACATCGTGCGTCTTTAAATGTCCCTCTTTTATTATACGAAGCATATTTTTTCCTAGAAAAGGTATTTTTTTTAACAGATTCTTGAACAAAAGAAAATAACGTGCATACTTCAAAATTTTTCAATTAACACTGCTGACTAGGCTATCTACTAAAAAAAAGAGATGTACCAACATATTCAAAGGAAGAAGATACTAAAAGAAAAAAACATAATAAAAACCTGTTATTTGTGAAAGGCAGTTTGTAATAATTGTAATTCATTTTATCATCTCAGCACATTTCCGTCAGTCCGTCACACGAAGATATATTGAGTCACGAAATATTGAAAACATCAGAGGTCTATTCGCGTCGCTCTGCTGATTCCAGCGCCTTACGCCCATTTTCATTTTTGGAACTACTCCGCTACACCCATTCTCAAGCACTGCCGATAAAGTCTGCACTTGGTGCGTGTCAGTGCTACGTGCCCATTTTTCAAGTGGGTAATGCAGTGCCCAATTTTGGTTGTGTTCCGTACTGCATGCTTGAGAAGTCAGTGACACGAGAGTGTTATTCATTTTTCGTCGAAATGTCAATCAATCCAAAATCTACGATCTAAAAATGTAGATTCCACTTTAATAAAAAACTTGTCACTCACCGACACGATGCGCTGCAGCGGCGGATTGATTCTGCAATGGCGCCCGATGCCTCCTCGTCCACTCGGGTGTCGTTGTCTCAGCTGCCCTCCGACACACTCGCGAATTTACACTTCCGTTTGTAAAGTCACTTGTCACTGTCGCTGTATCCAAATGCCACTTTTTCGGTTTTCACTGTGTCCGATTGTCACTGAGTCCGACTGTCACCGAGTTCGATTGCGCACTACGAATCGTTTGATTACAACGTCGCACTGATACCCGCACAAATCACTGAAGGTGGAGTCCCATGGAGCGGAATACGCGGAAGCGGAATCAGCGGATCGCCAATCGCAAGATTATTCTGATAGAGCCCTTTCAAAAATTCCGTCGAAACGGTCTTGTGATTGGCGATCCGCTGATTCCGCTTCCGCGTATTCCGCTCCATGGGACTCCACCCTGACACAAATCGCGGGAATTCAGCGATCGCGCGACGATATCAATCACCGTGTATTCGCGGAGAACGATCGCGGTTTCTTCCCGCACTAGTCGCGAACGCGTATCAAGAAAGAATAATACGATATGCGAAGCGGCGGGGGCACAATTAACCGATCAATTCGACTGCCGCCGCGTCAATGATCTTGTGTACGGCACCGAAAACCGAACGCGGATTTCAAGAAACGACGTAGCGCCGAAACACTCGCGAATTTACATTTGCGTTTGTAAAGTCACAATTGTCACTGTCACTGTTTCCAAATGTCACTTCTTCGCTTTTCACTGTGTCCGATTGTCACTACGAATTGTTCGATTACGTCGTCGCACTGATATCCGCACAAATCACTGACACAAATCGCGGGAATTCAACGATCGCACGATGATATCGATCATTGATTATTCACAGAGAGCGATCGCGGTTTCTTCCCGCACTTGTCGCGAACGCGTATCAAGAAAGAATAATACGATACGCGAAGCGGCGCGGGCACAACCGATCGGTTCGACTGTCGCCGCGTGAATGACCCCGAGTACGGTAACGTAAACACCTCTGCCGAAAAACCGAGCGCGGATTCCAAGAAATGACGTAGCGCCGTGAACACCTAGGTCGTAAACAATCTATTGTGTCGATTCATTTGTCGCGACGAATATCGCGCATAATTTGAAATAGAAGGATTTTAAACGAATCGCAACTGCACGCGGCGGTTCGTCTCGTGTCGCGTCGTCGTCGCGACAAATCACCGTAGAAATTAGCGATATGATTACGGATCGCGACAATTACTTAAACGCGATTGATAAGGGTAATTATTTAGATTAACACACCCACC
>NW_011967134.1:37497-43850 GCF_000949405.1 Vollenhovia emeryi
CCTTGATAAGTGTTAATTAATAACTTTCGAACGAGACGATCGCGTGCGTAGGAGATGATCGAGATTCTCGTAGGAAATGATCGCGTTACGAGGAGCGACGCGAAGACACGCGGAACATCCGCCTCGCTCGACTGATCCGCGCCGAATGAACTAATTTTTCATGTTGAAAATCGTTAAACTACATTATATAAAATATTGTCGATGTATTCGGCCAACTAATCTCTCGTCCACAATTGTAATTAAAGAATTGATATATGTATAAAGTAAAATAATATAACGTAAGATTCCAATATGTTTTGTCGAGAATGCTTAAATTTGAAATTATTATTCGATGTAAACGGAGCAATCTCGTATAAAAGGAAATTAGAATAATTATAAAAACTCGTCTTAGCGCAGCCTCTTTCCCAACAGGCTTATTGGTAAAAACTCTAACAGCTGGCCACTTCTCGCCGCGCCCTTGTACTGGGCAGGAGGCTGTATAATTAATAACTCGTTGGTCGATTAATATTATTAATATTATATCAGGGGTGCTTTCGCGACGTAGAGTAAAATGATCCGGATCAAAATGATCCGTGCTATGATTGGTCAAATCTGAAATTTCGTAGCATCTCATTGAAATTTTATTCAATGAAATTTCAGATTTGACCAATCATAGCACGGATCATTTTGATCCGGATCATTTTACTCTACGTCGCGAAAGCACCCCATATTGTATTATAGTAACTGCAGTTTTTATCGACATTTCATGCACACAGCACGGAACACAATCAAAATCTGCACATCTGCGTTATCCGCTTAGTCCAAATGTGGACATTGGTTACGTAGTTCATGTTCACGTTTTCAACGTCCACAGAGGGCGTTCGAGCATTCGATCTGGGGAATTTAATTTGTAAAGCTTGGACACTTCTCGGGTTGATTTGTGCCGCGAATAACTGAAAAAAATTCTGTAGGAAAGATCGTGTTTGGAAGCGTGGAACATAACCTGTACGAAACAAATGACAGTATATAATTTATATATAGCAGCAAGAAGCAAATTTAACAACATGATAGAGTTTCTTTCTCTTACACTCGTGTACAATTTCTTGATGAAGAAGTATCTTTTGAAATTTAACTAGGACTTTATAGTGAATGTTTGAGATATAGGTTACGTTTGACACCCAACTTTTAATATTTTTTTTTTATAGCGCAATAAGTTATTTGTCTTCTCTCTCGAAGATATCGCGATTGCCATCCTACTTGTGCGAGTTCTCTCGTCGGAAAACATTCCTCTCTAAACAATAGTCGCGTTGCCAATCTGTGAAGATGTTGCAGAGAATAAATGGTTTGCTACAAATCACCGTGAGTACTTTTTTTTCGTATAAAGATGTATTCCCAACGGATATAAATTGCCCGAAACTAATTACGATCTCAATCTTGTGAAATTGAACAAATGAAATTAACCTTCTCCTTTTAATAGGCTCATGGGTACAAAGTGAGCAACAGATACTTGAATTTTGTTCCTATTGTGGTGGAACAAAGTGGACGCGGTGAACGTGCATACGACATTTATTCGCGTCTTCTGAAAGAGAGAATTATTTGTCTCATGGGCCCGGTACGATGCGTCGTTTTTTTCTTAAATATACATTAGTTTACAATGGTAAGACAAAGAATTCAATCGTCTTTTTATTCAACAGGTGACAGATGTTGTAGCTTCAGCGGTAATTGCTCAACTTCTCTTTCTTCAGTCGGAAAGCAGTAAAAATCCAATTCATTTATATATCAATTCACCTGGCGGAAGCGTAACGGCAGGACTCGGGATATACGACACTATGCAATACGTTCTTCCCCCAATCTCCACTTGGTGTGTAGGTCAAGCGTGTTCTATGGCAAGTCTACTTTTAGCGGCTGGAACCAAAGGCATGCGTCACTCTTTACCAAATGCTAGAATCATGATACATCAACCATCGGGAGGTGTGCAAGGACAAGCTACGGATATTCAGATACAAGCCACAGAAATCCTTAAGTTGAAGCAACAGATCAACGAGCTGTATGTCAAACATACCGGGCAGAATTTAGAAGATATAGGTATGCCTGCCGTAATGTCTTTTCTAGGCTTTACCGCACGCGAGAAACTTTTCTCTCATGGAAAAATCATGTTTCAGCAAAGAGTATGGAGAGAGATAATTTTATGAGTCCAGCGCAAGCCAAAGAGTTCGGGATTATAGATAAGGTATTGGCCCATCCTATGCAAGAGGAAATTGCAGAAGCAGCAACAGAGAAAACAGACGATGTAACGACGAAACCTTAATACTGCTGGATGGGATAGGTATATAGGTCCCATTTTATTGTTATGTTGTAACAAACGCATTAAAAAGATGTATCATTATTTAATAATAATAAACTATTTATAAAACAATTATAAACTGTATCCTATTCAACTGAAAGTGATGGACTCACTTTCAACTTGGCATATATAAAACATACTGATTTATAACAGCAATATGAATGAGTAATGATGTAAGTCTGTTTCTTCAGAATATAACTTGAGACAAGCGTGATATAGTGACAGAGGCAAGTGTCTAACTTGCAATATGAAAAACCTTTTCACCTAAAGAACCTCTTGGCGTGTAGCGATTTTCTGCTTCTATTTTTAACTTGTGTAACGCAAATTGCTTCAAGATTACAGAGCGTCATTTCTGCAGATGATCAAAATTAACGGTATCGTTTTTTTTTATATATACCTACCCTGTTTGTATAATCGTTATCTTAAAAATGTTTACAGTTTATTATTACTGTGAATATCACACGCGCGCGCGCGCGAACACATTTTTTCCTCAATTCCGAATACATTGCAAAATTACGTCTGCTGATTTCTTATAGAGTTGTACTTTGATGATTAAGTAAGTCTTACTTCGAAATATAGATAATGGAAGACAAAGCCTTGCGTCCCGAAATATATACACATATGAATAAATTTGTGCGATATGTAAAGATGCGAGTGTTCTATATAATGCATAGTATACCTTGATAGCTCTTACTGTGATGACATATAATGCTTAGTGTACTTCTATGTATCTCAAAATATCCCATTTACGATCTATTATCACCAGGAATGCTTTATAAAAAAAAAGCTCTATAAAGAAATACGCTTTATAAAAAGGACGGAATAGTTTTCGTGCCGTAAAATTAGGCCTTAAAAAGAATTAAGTAAAACAATCTTTATACGAGAAACTACTTTGTTTTTTTTTCTTTCTTTCAAAACTCTCATCCCTCGCGAAAGACCAGTCTTGTGCGTTACTTGTCTCGACAACGTTCACACGTTAGAATTCACTGTGGACAGACCTGCGCGTGTGCGAGCATCAGTATATCTTTCTTCTCTTTTGGAAATCTAAGTTCTCGTCCCGCTAATCGCGCAGTTTCGAGTTCACGCTCGGCTAAAGCCAATTCCATTGCCACGATTCCGCCGCCACTCTCGTGTTCTCTAGCAACCCAGTCTAATGCCATTTGGCTACGCATATCGTCGTCTAACGCCCGATGACTGTAATGCGCGACTACTTCCTGCCTGCTGCACTGCCTCTCTCTCATGGCTTTTAAAGAACCATTCCAATGAAGCAATTGAAAGACTGTCATTAGCTCTTGGAACTCCAACATTGTTCTTCCACGATTGCATTCCAACATAAAACGAAACGCACCTATACCCGTGTTTGGATCTTCTTTCTCGTCGCTGCTTCCCTGAAAGCATACGCACATAAACATCTTTACTGTAATCTAAGGCAATAAACAGCTTTTCTGATTTACTTGTGCTTGGCTACCGACTCCGTTTGACGTTGCTGTAGGTTTGGCGAAACTAGCCCTTGCCTCCGCGACAGCCTTTTCAATGAAATCATCAGTAATTTTCCGCGAGGGATGTTCATTGAATACAGAATTCATTAGCGCGATTTTTGCGGCCGATCTGCGCGCTTCCGCTTTTGTGGGGCAGTTTTGAAAGCTTCCGAAACAGGACCCTCCGGGAAGCGTCACGTAGCAAACGTACGGCGGGTTGGCACCAGGGACGGATTCATAAATAACTAATGCGCCATTTCGCAATTCTGTTCCTCTAGCTTGTTTCATCTGCCAAAATTCTTGCAATGCCTCCACGACATTTACTGCGTAAAAGTAAAACAAGTGTGTGTTAGAAGATTAAAAGTGGTCCGAGTAAAAAATTAGACTGGCTGAGAGAAAGATCTCGTCATACATACCTCTGCCGTAACCTTGACTATGTTTCGCAAAGCTATTGACGACTGCGTCCACAGCTTCTCTCAAAACTTGCTTAGCACGGGCGTCCACCAGTCCACCTGTGACCCCCATGTTTTCGGGAACACGTGATTTCGTCTTAACTGGCATCATGCCCTGCATTACTCAGAAACTTGCATTTATTTACTCTGCAAAAACACGACGTCTCTTTAGCTATTACTTCTAGTCACCGAGTTAACAGCAAATAGTAAACGTGAGCTTTCGTAAAATCGCAATCCTTCGGATATCAAAGAGTATTGGGCGTCGCACGCGTATCAAGAGTGTAAAAAAAAGTCAACAAGACAAGTGGAAACTGCGTCCGAATTCGCGATCGACGAAAACGACGGGGGGACTTTTTTTCCTTTCACGTGACAAGCGCGACGAGACTCGCTGTCACCGTTGACACTCGCACTCGCGATTCGGGATCGGGTCGTCGCCGTCGGTCACGGCCGCGCGACGCGACGCGACGGCGTCTCGCTCGCTCACCGAAGAATCGACGAGACGATATCTGCGTGCGCGTCTTCCTGGTGATCGACGAGTATCGGTCGTCGGGTGCTGCGCGACAACGGGAGCAACGGGAGCAACGGGACGAGACAGGACGAGACGAGACGAGACGAGACGAGACGACGCCGACGCCGACGACGGTGGCATCGGGCGCGAGAGCGAATCCAGGAAGTCTGGCCGCACGGAGACCCGGATGCCCAGGAATTCGCGTAAATTACTCTCCGATCGGCGCACCGCACCGAGCGCCGCGGGATCAAATTGCAAGACACATATAACGCGTTTAATGGCCCCGGACCGCTGACGATTTCCAGAAAACCAGGGCCGTACGACTGGCGAGGACGCCCCGTGCCACCGTCCGTCCGCGGCTGCCGCTTTGTCGCCGATGCTTCTTTCCTTTCTTCTTTTTTTTTTCATTTTCTTTGCTAACGGGCCCAGTGCCGCACCGCCCAGCATGACGCCCGTGACTCGCGTCCTCGCTCCAATGGCCGTTCGCCAGAGATCCGACCATCCGAGGAAATACGTGACAATGTGTCGTCCGTCGACGAAACGACGATGTAGCATAATTGACCGAATAAACCATTTCTCATATGTTTGCGACAATTATATCCCTCTCGTTATCAAGCGTAGCATCCAAATCCTTTCTAACGCAAACTGTTGGGAAATGAAATTATTGTCCTTATTGTCTATCGTGGACAAAGGTTATGGAGCCGATAATAGTCTCGGAGAGAGACACGATATGCGCCTCTATGGTGCAGATACGTCGTAGGTTGCGGTCAAGCTGCCGCTACAAATGCTCCCAAGTATTTCTCTTCTCTTTCTATCTTTGCCGAAAGAAAGGAGAAAAAGAGTGCTTGGAAGTATTTGAAGCGACAACTTGACCGCAGCCGTAATCATGGATGTAGGAATAACTGGACGGAGCGTAAGGTACTTTCTTTGGCGAGAGGGATAAAGCCTGAGAAGTGAGGGGAAAATTGATCGGTAGCCATCTTGGCTGGCAATTTAACATGACGAAAAGTCATATCGTTTCTATTCGTTTTTTGTTCCATTTCGCTCCTCTCACCATTAATCGAAAACGTGCCGTGACTTCCAGGCGCGAGGCGCGCGACAATATCGGAGCAACGTGAACAACTTGCGACCTAGGCCGGAATTCATAGTCGGATCTTGTATTCAAGACCGTTTTGAATTTATCTAAAGATACTGTATGGAACATTTCATTGGCTACGGAGTATCTGACTATTGGCCGGTATTCAATACGGCTCTGTGATTGGTTAAAAACATATTAAGAGTATACTTAGGCTGCGTTCGGGGAGACGCTATTTAGCGCTATGAGTGTGCTCTGTCCTTGTTACTTGCAAAAGTTGAACAAGGACAGAGCACGCTCATAGCGCTAAATAGCATCTCCCCGAACGCAGCCTTAAGATGATCTTAAGGTGATGCTGGAGTCTCTCTGTTTTACCAACATTTTTTAATTAGGGATATCTTTTAATTGGCTTTACAGAATTGCAAATTTCTTGTACACGATTAAAGTTCGCACAAAAATAAAAGTCCGTCTGCTCGACTTTATATAAAAAACGAAAAAAAATTAAATATTTTGGCAT
>NW_011967134.1:48944-57161 GCF_000949405.1 Vollenhovia emeryi
CGCGAGAAGGCCCGACGACCGGAGCGCCGCGTCGTGATCGCTTTCCGAAACTCCAATGCACGCGTAGGTAAAACAGCACCTGCCGCAGCGCGCCGCATTCGAAAATGTACAGTCTCGTCCGAAGGAATTTCGACTGCTTTCCTTTCAGGGAACACAGTCGACATTTTTCACGCAAATCGACACACGTGTCGCTTTCCATTTAGAATTTAATCCAAACTCAATCTTCGACTCTGCTCGGGAGGAGAGTCGGAGTGTGTGTTTCTGATCGACCCAGGGAGAAATGTATTCGTCGAGACGATGTCGATTCTGGGGGAAGAACGCATCCGCATCCGAGTATTTCAATGGAAATACTTTATTCGGCGAAACCTTTTCTTAAAATCTTTGCCATTTCGCGGTGACAAGCTGTGCTCGAGTGCGTTAACTCGTGTCTCTTAAAGGGAAAGCAGCTTCAGTTAATTTTGCCAATCTTGACCCGAATAGGTGGCAATGATACATGGAGGAAACTTTATACCTTCGCGTTGTAGATTTGGACTTTTTTCCTCAACATATTCCACCAATGCAAAGTTCTGTTTATTTCTTTCAATTCACGCACCTGGCGATCTCTCAATCAGGCAAAATAAAAAAATTACCAAGGAAAAAATGTGACTTTGAAATTCGGAGCAGCCCCATTATACTCGGGCATTCGCCTACATCTACGTCGACGTCTGTCGAGAAACTCCAGCTTGAGCTTTTTACACCGCTCGGATGTAAAGGGCGAAGAATCCGGCGAAAACTCGCCTCGCCTCGCGATTCGTCTGCGGAAAAGGAGTCGGGGAGCTCAGAGCTCGGCGCGCAGGCAGGTAATGGCGCGGTGGATACGTGGCAAGTAGGAAGTAGGAAAAGCCCGCCCGAACCAAGGCGAGCGGCGATTTACGCGCGCACATTTCCCGCGTGGTTGGTCGTGGTCGACGGCCCGCGCGGGCCCTCGGTGCAACCGTGTGCACCGGCGCGCAGTAGTGTGCGCGGCTCCGTGCCTGCGTGTGTATACGACGGATCAGCTGAGCGCCAGCTGTGCCGCGCGCCCCGACCAATCGGCGCGGAGGACGGCAGCGCGGCGTGGCGCCCATCGCATCGGCGTTCCCGCGAAACGCCAGTTTGCAGCCGCCAGTTCGCTCCGCGGTGGAAGGCGTCCGCGCTAGGTGTGCGAGTCTCCCGGGTTCCGCGAGCTTCCGCGAGCGCGTAGCCGCGTCAACGCGTCCGCGAAGGTGCCGCGCGTCCTCCGTCCTGACGTCGAGGCCGCGGTGACAACCGCGAGGTGAGCGCGACGACGCGAAACGAGCGGGAAGCGGGCGTGCGCGACGCGCGGTAGCACGGCGGGACCTCGGGCCTCCCGGTCGTTGCGCGCGCGCCACCCGACTTGACGCGCTTCGTCCCGGAGCACCGGGACACGGCCCTACGCCCCGGGCGCCGTACTCTGGACGACAACTGCGAGCGACTGGCCCGGGCGAGCCGGCCGAGGCGGTTCCTCGGACGCGGCCGGACGCACGTCTCGGAGTCGCCTCTTCGCCGGACGGAGAAATCAAGATCGGCGCGCGGAAGGGCGGGTAACCAGGAGGCGAGGTGTCCGGGCGGCGTCGCGCGCCCGACGTACCGCGGAAAACCCCCCAAATCTGCCCCCCGTTTGAGGTTATGTGCCGCATATAGAGGGCGTTACAGAGCGCACAGGGGTTGGTCGTCGTTTCGCGCGCTGCTCTCCCGCGCTTCCAGATCCACGTCCTCGATTTTCCGCGGATTGTCGCCGATTCGCGGCCCGCGCGCGCCGCAAAGTCGCCCGCGGGGCGGAGGGATGAATTTTCCGACCAGCGAAATTCAACGCCCGACGAAAATCGTGAGTCGACACGTCGAATCGAAGGCGGCCGAGGGAACGTGCATGATGGCGATCGGGCGCGCTTAGGCTTCGCGCGCTCCTCCGCTTCTCCTGCCTTTCCCGGGGAAATCCGCGCGGCCGGATCGTCAAAATCGTGCGGGTCCTCGCTCCAAGGGTCCCCGTCGTCGCGCGTACTCGCGGAAAATTTATTCCGACCGCGAATATTTCCCGTACGCGTTGGCAATCCCGCGACAAGATGCCGCAGAACAGGTGAGTGCACGACGTTCCGTTTGCCCACAAAATCCCCGTGTAACTCCCTTTCCGGCCCTCCCGTCCATTTAGCCCGCGACGAAATCGATTCGACGTCTATCCGTTGCTCGATTAAAAATACATTTTTCCCACTCGCGCCCGAACCTCGCACCTATAACCTTGTTCCCCCCCGGTCGCTCTCCTTTAGCAGCTTTCCTTCGGTGACGCGACAGTTTCCCGTCTCTCGGCTCTCCCGACAGCGTAACTCGCGTTGGAAATCTGTAAATTGACGAGCGTTAGCTCCAGAAATTTTTCCACCGCTATCCAACTTTTCCTTATCAGTTGCAATTACGAGGCGTGTTCCGCCCTACACAAGACTGTACAGCACGTTCTTTTACCTTTAGTTTACAGGAGAAGAAGTCGCAGACTTACCTGCAAGGGGGCAAGGCGCAGTCCTTGAAGCGTAAGAGACGCACGACGGAACTTTCGGAGGATTCGGAAAACATATATCCACCTAGCAAAGTACCCGCGCTGTCTCACGTCTCTTACACGGAATCTTGTCACACCGCGCACTCTGTGGACGCCGCGTGTACTCCCCAGCATCAGACGTCCCCGTTGAAGGAGCAGCAGGAACCGGCTACGTGGTCAGAATTAAGAACCGCGACTTGTTTCTTAACCCCTTCAGCCTCCAATAGCACGTCCGTTAGACCTAGTCCATTGCCGTCTCTGCCATGGGCCGATGGCTCCCAAGTGTGGTCCGTCATGTGCCTCGGGGATCAGAAGACTCTGATTCAAAGGGATCCAGAAATGTTTCAAAGACATCCCACGTTGCAGCCACGGATGAGAGCAATCTTGTTAGATTGGCTGATCGAGGTCTGCGAGGTGTACAAATTGCATAGGGAAACTTACTACCTTGCCATGGATTACATAGACAGATATCTGTCCATTCATCATGACGTACCTAAGAATCAGTTGCAACTGATAGGGATAACTTGTCTTTTTATCGCTTCGAAGGTTTGTACTTTTTTTTCCCCCCATTTTTCCATCTTCAATTACGTACATCAAGTTGGGCAAGAAAGTAAATTAGCAAGTTGATCTTATTTCTCCAAAATTAAAGGTAAAATAATTTGCAGGTCGAAGAGATATATCCGCCGAAAATTGCCGAGTTTGCATACGTCACCGATGGGGCCTGTACGGAAGAAGAAATTTTGGGGAAGGAGCTGATGATCTTGAAAGGTCTCGGGTGGAATCTGTCCCCGATAACCGCTCCAGGGTGGCTCAATATCTACATGCAGATCGAGTCGGGCGATTCGTCCAAACCAAACACTTTCATATATCCACAGTACGGCGGATTACAATATTCTCAAGCGGCTCAACTACTAGATCTGGCGACTTTGGACGAGGGTTGTTTAAAGTTCCCGTACAGTCATATAGCTGCGGCAGCGATTTACCACACCCAAGGTAGAGAATGCGCGTTAAGGGTGTCCCGATTGTCGTGGGAACAGCTCGCGCCCTGCGTCAAGTGGCTCACAGCGTTCGCAACAACCGTCGCGGAAGAGGACTCCCAGTCTCTTTTACGATCCACGATTACGCCTGTAGAATCGCACTCGGGATCCGGACTGAAGGCCACTGTACCTAATATCGTCGTGGACGAGTCGCATCGCATACAGACTCACGTGGTCGATTTGAATATGTTGGAAAAGGCGCAGCAACGGCTGGCCGGAGAAATCCCGAGCGGCTATGTCAACGATTGCGACGCGAATGTTGAGTCCGGTAGGCAAAGCCCAAACGAGAGTGGCCTTTTAACTCCGCCGTCTAGCAATCAAAAGAACTCTCCACTTTCAACATGCCCTACACCGCAGTTACACCCCTATACATAACTAAAAATTTGCGAGCACTTTGTACACGGTAAATACTTGGTATATAGTAAATATGGTAAATTGTTACATTTACTGTATAGCCGTGAATTACAGCACAACAATTCACACAGCACACGTAGAAGAAATATTTCGAAGGGGGGAGGACACACACGCAGACATCAGTGCTGATGACATTGAACGTTGTGACACGTTATTGTAAATAATACAATGCTTATTAACCTCATCCTTCGTACCGAACGATTGTACTTGCATTGTAATAACAATAGGACTCGGTACAAGATATCAAGCGTTTTTCCAATAATAATAGCACAACGAATTCAGCATCACTTATTTTATTAGAGACACTCGGAGAAAGTGCCTTTGCATGGTTCACAAATGCCTGTTCAGAAAGTTGATGATTTCAAGTGGCAATCACACATAACTGCTTTCTGTGATGATAAAATACAATGAAGTGCAGTGAAGTTTCACACCTGTCGCGCATTTACGGATTAGGCTCAACTTAATTTTACTATTTTATAAACTTTGCAAACGTAAGAGAAACACTTAGTGCACGCAAGTGTCCTTAAATAATTATTTCTATCTGGTTTTTTGAAAGAGAGCATTGTGAATAGTATTCTTTTATAGAACTCGCTTTATTGTAATACGTTGTATTGCAGCAGTGCGTTACCTGGCTGGATGAATGCATTTTTATTATGTATATTAAGAAATTCTACCGGAAACAAAATCTATATCCTTAAATTGAGAGCGAATGGTGAGGGATGAATGAAAGGATTGAGTATGACGGTTAATTAGAATATAAAACAAAGACTAATAATCTTTAAATTAGCATTAAAATTTTGTGGTGAATTTGCGCTGCCTGGCATATAGTAACGTGGCGGTTTATATGTATTTGTATGATGAGTTTGACAATAAATATTTTGCAAACTTATGTCCTTGTCGGAGCAACTTATTTCTCCGGGCCTCCTTCTCGCCGATCAGGTTTTAGACGCTAACGAATCCAAGGGGGGACATGAGCGCGGCAAGAAACAGGCGGGAACGGCTCGTCGTTTCAAATTGAACGGCGATTAATATCGATTAATATCGCGGCGCGTTCGATAGTCCTGTCTTACCGACCGCGACAGGAAGTGCCGAGTGGCGCCGCGGTGTCGGCCGACCGAACGCAACGGCGCCTCCTGATTCGTCGCCGCGTTCGCATTCAAGTTTATCAAACGGCTCGCGGCCGTTAGCCAAACGAACGCGCAGCGAATTCGCTCGCTCGGCTGCGGACAGTGCGGACCGGTGCGGTTGGTGGTGCGCCGAGCTTGTGTGTGCGTTACGTGCGCTAGGAATCCGCGTCGGCCGAAGGCGTTCGCCGGATTCCGATGCCAGTGTTGCAAGTGCCGTTCCCTTCCTCCCAGTGACCGGAGGTGTGCGAGTGTAAACACGCGCCAACTTCCTTTGTTCTCGCGGATAAGTCTAGGGAGGGAAAGTGTCGCGAGGCTGCTTCGCCGTTCCCCGAGCGTGCCTCGATCTCCGTAAGTACAGGCACCTTTCGCCGAGGCGTCGAAAGACCGGACCGGACCGAGAAGGGACAAGGCTCTCGATTCTAGCGTCGAAATTTACGAGGGTGGTTGAAATATAAACATGCTCGCTATGTGTGTTTTGCGCAACACCACCGTTCAATACGAGCCTCCTCGACACTGAGACACGCTTCCCAGTGAGGCACGATTCGTCTATGTCGATTTGGCATCGACCGACGAGTCATTTCTCGCTGGGTTATTTCGTCGCTCTAGGTGTCAATTCTGTGTCTTACAATACTGCAGTGGAAATATTGAAAGTGAATAATTCCCAGTCGTCCCCTTCGAAAGAGACAAAGCCTTTTAGCATCTCGCCGAGGAGTAAACCACTGACCAAAATCATTTACTTGCCTACTAATAACCAGCATTACTTTATCTTGTCATGTTGTTTTAGCTTTCTAATGCCCCAGCGAAGCTCAAAGGTTAATCTACAACTTGTCCTTTGCGTCCAGAAACATTCTATTTCCTAGTCAATAAATATGTCTACAACATTTGGGCAAGTTGATCAATTGTGCATTGTACAATCGTAAATTGTCGACAAGTTTGTTAAGCGTTTCGATTTGTTTACATAAAATGGAATTCTTCTAGATGCAGAAAGCACATTGCTGCTTAATACCGAAAAATGCCGCAATGTTCTATGTTTGCTGGATAGTGATGTAAATCTGCACACCACAATGCCTTCTGCGGTTTACCCACCGGTTTTCACTGCATTGCAAGATACAGAATTGACCCCCTAGAAACTTCCTGATTTGTCTTCATCATCATTGTAAAAGTTCTTGTAAAAGCTCCCTTAGCGATCCAAGCGATGGTCGTCTCGTCACTCGCGAATTCGTCGCGTTTGCTTATTTCAAGATTCTGAAAAAGATGAGATTTTTTTCTTAACAGAAGAGATAGTCGACACTTGAAAAGTAAAGCCAATAGAAAGATATGTATGTATATTCTTTCATTTATTATATAACGTATTTACCGTTGGAACAAAACTTTGTGAAATATTCTGACCGTTTCTAATATCTTTTCGTTGACTTTTAATTTTGATTTAAATAAAAATGACACCTATGTGATATTCGGCAGATCTCAAATATTTGGCGCATCAAAGGGAGTTTGAGGATGTCGAGCCCGAGAGGACCCGTTCGCGAAGCCACGAGGATCGTGGTGAAAGAAATAACCGCGTCTCTCCACAATTCTTCTCTCTCGCCGATTCGGACTTCCCGACAAAAGGTACTGTTAATAAATAATCAAACGTTTTCTCATTTCTCAGCGCTGTTTCCAGTTGTCTTCCTTTGCGCATTTACTTGCTTAAGAACGAATTATTCCGACGATAAGAAAAGCATGGCGGGGGAGATGTATGTGAAAAAACTTGCATATTATATTTTTGACTCTCACATACCTCAGGTTTTCCCTTGTTTTTCATTATTGGAGAGTCCTAAACCCTAGTTAGGGAATGAATGTGCGCTCGCGACGATACTCTTTCTCATATTTGCGTGGAATTAATAATACGCTTTCGGGAAGCGACGGCGGTCGACGCACAGCAGCCCGCTCTTATCGGTCCGCGTGTTCTCTTTACATCCTCCTTCGCGCTTCCTTCTTCGTTTACACGACTGACAGTCAGACCGGAGAACGTATTCCTATAAATAAACTCCGTGTCTCCAGAAGTGCCTTGAAACAAGAATAAGTTTTGCTTCCCGCCACGCGGGAGCATTTCTTTAACGCGCGCGAGGAACGCAGATTTATTCGTGGATAACTTTTTTACTTCGATTCGAATTTCTCTTTAGAATTGAATTTCTCTCTGTAGTGTTCATTCGATAACGTTCGCGTGTCACTGTATCGTGTAAAAGTTGAAATATTTACAACGCGAGGTGATACTTTGTATCTCTCTGCGTAGCGAATACACAAATGTACGACAGATTGGCGAGGTAAAAGACACCTTTACTTTCACCGAATTGTCTCCTTGTGTCGACGACGTTCTTCAATCAGCTGTTGTTTGAAATAGCTCTCCCACGGACTCTTGGAAAGATCGCAATGAAGACTTTAATCTACATATATAATTCGAATTGTTGTTCAATCAGAATGGGATTTTGCGGAACGTTTCAAGCTTCTCTGCTCGTGGACCTTCTTCAGCCGCGATGAGTAATAAAGGGAATTCAAGTCATGTAAAATTAATGTGAGCTCGGCGAAGCTCAGCGTTGTACAAAGCTTGTAACTGGACGATAATAATTGGGACGATACACGATATGTGTGTTGAAATGTTTATCTCGCTCCTTCGTTGTCCCACGAGCCACGACCTCTTCCTTTAAATTTCTCTTTCAAATAACGAGCTCAAGAGCTCTGTTTGTTATTTTGCCTTCGATACAGATTGAGGGTGTGTTCCCGTTTCCTCTCGGTACTTTTTTTTTCGGCGTGAAAGTGTGAAGATATGAGATCACTATCGCGGAAATGCCGAGTGATCTCGCGGTTTCGCTCGACACAACCGTAATTCGACGAACAAAGTTGCGTGAGATGAAAATGTAAAGACTGGTCTACAATACATGGAGTAAGCTGGAGTAGGAGTAAGGAAATAAATCCATTTTATTTCTTACTCCTACTTCAGCTCTTAGACTTAGGCTGATGGCAGAGAACAATCCGTAAACGCTTAAGACTGTCTCAGTCGTAGACGTAGGGCAAGGCAGAGAGAAACGTAAGTCGTATA
>NW_011967134.1:58262-130430 GCF_000949405.1 Vollenhovia emeryi
CAGTAGCCTTGCCCTACGTCTACGACTGAGACAGTCTTAAGCGTTTACGGATTGTTCTCTGCCATCAGCCTAACTCTCGGTGAATCAAAATGCCATCAATCAGTGTTGCAAATATTTAAAAAATTATGCCTGTATTTCAGCTCCCTTACACCAAAAGCTACAAGTTAGGGCTCTCCCTTACTCCCTACTCCACGCTACACCCTAGACCAGCGCCAAAAAGTGAGTGAACTCACCCAAAACCGGTAATCGAGCCCCTTATCATGCGGCGTTCCATTAGCGAGTGTGTCGCTATCGCGCCAGATTGCGCTACGCGGTCCGGTCGCGCGGCCCTTACGCGGCTCGATGGCCGAGAATCCTGTTCCCACCACACAGCTAGTGTTAGTACGCAGCATCGTGGCATGGTGGAGGCGATGTTACTCGCGGTGCAGCCTCTGCCGAGAGTCCGGTCGACGCGCGACGACGCCGTGTGAGGTTTTCCTCGCTGCCGCAGCATTTCTAATTTAAAGTTTGTAAAAAGGTGAGACGGCTATCTCTCCCCGTTAACTTGTCCCTTTCTCTTCCTCCTGGTCGGCTTCTCGCGCGTGCACATGCACGTACATGCGTCGCGCCGCGCCGAGTGTGTGTCGGCCCGACACGACTACGACTACGACTACGGCTGCTGCTGCTGCTGCTGCTAGTGGCGAGAGGTGTTAGTAGTGGTGAGACGTCTGGAGTATCGACTAGGAACGCGCCGGGCTAATATTAGAATTTCGACGAGAGACACGTCTCCCGCCACGGGCCCTCGTTTCGGGTCCGTCTTTGCGAAACGGGAGCCCCGTTTCTCTCCTCCCTGGCACAGATTGGCACAGACGTCCCGCGAGAACGTCTCGTCGTGTGTTCTGACGTGCGCCCTCGGAAATATGTCACTGCGATAGGTGCCGTGCATTTCGATCGATTCAGAGAGAGGGAGGGAGGGAGAGGGAGAGAGAGAGAGACTCGATTTGCGACTGCACAGTTTTATCAATCGCTCTCTTTCATTGCCTCGTGTTTTTATTTCTATCATTTTGTATAGGCTTCTTATCGCTATCACTTCTCCGCTCGTTCTCGTTAACGATGGCTCCTTTAACCGAGCGTATACGCTCTCTTCTATCGATTGACTTTATCTTACAGACTTTATCTTACAGACCACGCGAACCTGTCGATTTTTCATTTTATATATTATCTCTGTGACTTTCTATTAATTTCGTAATCATTTGATAATACTCGTCTGTTAATCGATACCTCTTTTAGTCCTTTTTTTTCCAGAGGTCAATATCCGAGCTGGCATAATGACGTAATACAAATGCGATAAGAATCGCCCGTTGATGTCCCTTGTAAAGTTTCTGCTTGCGTTGCATGCATTAAAAAAAAAGAAACCTTGGAATCGTCGCTTGCATAAAGTAGTGCCGCACTCAAGTGCGTGTTGAGAAGTAGAGAGAGAGAGAGAGAGGACTGCTTATCTCGGAGGGATGAGAGAGACACACCCCGAGATGGTGATGAAGCGTCTGTTAGCGCGGTCATATGAGAATGAGTCACTCCGGCGGTTGCGTTGTAATCTCGACGATGTCAAGAGCACGCCGAATAAGGATCGCGAGAGACTCGTGTCTCGTGGCAAATTAGATCGTCACTTTTTACGCCGTACTTTTCGTCTCGCGACCTTATTCCCGGAAAGATTGATTTGTACTTCTCGCCGGCCCCTTCTAGCGATGCGAGCCACCGATTTCCACTTCTGAAAGTAAAGCAATGTTAGCGAGTAGATTTTGTCGACTGCGACAATCGGTCATACCGTATGTTTTACTGGCGGCAATAGTGAGCTACGCTTGGTATTCGAGGAGGAGAGCGAGACCGTTCAAAATATGAAAGAAAAACTTGGCGTATGCCGTGTCGTGTCGAGAGCGTTTGGCGTAAGGTGTAAATGCCTGTGTTAGTTTCAAAATCGTACGTGCGCGGTATATTTCTTCGGCGCGGAATAATCGTGTCAAGGGTATAAACATAAGAGGAGAAGTGAGACCGTCTTACACCGTGGGGTTCCTTGAATCCGCGTGTAAATATGGGACCACGTTGTGCGTCAGGGACAGTCAAAAGTGTAGGTTCGTCGACAAATCATGGGAAATCTTCTTTCAACGGTAATCTCACGATGCGCAATCATTATTTCCCTAATTGCACGTAGTCGTGCCACGCGAGGATAATTGCTCGATAGTAATGCGTTGGCCAATTTACCGCGTAAAACAGAATCGTTTGAAAATATTTCCGAAGGGTAAACCGCTGATCAAAAAATCGTGTACACGCCCACGCGGAGAGAATTTTCTCTTAAAATTTATCCTGAAAACTACGTAATCTATGGTAAAATTTAAAAAAAACTCAAAGTACTAATGCCCAGTAGGCATTACTTAATTTCATTGTCTTATTTTATCATAATGCCCAGCAAAAAGGCCTAAAGCCCCCAAAAATACCCAGTAATGCCTCAAATCTGTACACCACAATACCCTCAGCGATTTACCCCTCAATTATTTCTCAACCAGAAAGTTGGAATGTTCCTTGCTCCTCCGTTGTATACAAAACATTGTCTTTCCTGCGTGTGTTAACTTTGCACCCCAACTTAAAAATTTTGTAGCTCTGACTGGAGTTCCCGCTTCTTTTTGAGGAGTTTGAGTTCCCAATACTTTATAGAGTTCTGCTGATTAACGATCAGAAATTAAAATTTAAAAAATCGGGTGCTAACTTATCGAAATTTGAGATCGAATAGTTCCGAATGGTCTTTCCTTTATTTTCGCAGTCAAATAGCCTTAATTTATACGAATGCAACGGTAGTCGAACGTTATCGAGAAATTTTACGTCTCTTCACTTCGCTGTGATTTTTCTTTCCCCTCTTCTCGTAGTCTCCCAACTTTATACCGGCTTGATACTATTCTGTATTTAATCGCCGCACCTTACAACGGTACCGTTATGTCGCACTTTGCTGCAAATTAACGATTGTCAGCGTCTCTTCGCCCGTATAGAACAGCTGTAGCGTTACGCAGGCAGATACTTCCGTAGCTGTCGCCGTCTTGCAAAAGCGAGCGGAACTGGCACAACCGAAACCTTTCTCTCTCGATGTCTTATAATTAGACCGAGCGAGGCGTGAAGCGATTGCGCAATTTCTTTTTCCGACGAAAATCGCCAGATCTCAGTCAGCTGACTTAACAAAGATGTAGCGGGCAGAGTCGTCAGTAAGCGTTGACATTTCGCAGATTGTACATCGGTTGCGACTCACGCGAGTTATGGAGTATATCCATAAACTTCTGCATCGTGCCACGAGCCCGAGAACGTCACCCTCGCCCACGCCAACGGTATAATGCGCCGCACACGTTTTCGAAGGCGTTTTCTGTCAAACCTTCCTTAACACGCGGATTTGCGCGATTGCCCATAGAGCTCTGTGGCGAGTAAAAGTCACAGAAAGCTTTTTTCATCGAAAGACGTCGGCGGACACGGAACATTTCTGCTGTATATTAAAAATTATATCAGAAAACGAAAAAAATAAACGGCGATTATGTGTTTTGATGGATTCTTCATTTAAAAGGGAGGAACGATGTAAAGTATCTTAATGTGGTTTCTTTTTTTAAACTTTCAGAACGGCAACGATCCTGTGACTGTCCCGAAGACAGCGGAGCATGAGGTTAAAGTTCGTTTCGTCCGCGAGTTCGCCGATGTAGAGTCGATCAAGGAAAATCTCTGCTTGGCTCGGGAGAGTCTTTCGTCAGCCAGCAGTTTCCATAGTCTCAGCAGCACTCTCAGTACTAAGAGCAGCAGCGGCATATGCCCCGATTCGAAATCCGAAACTCCCGATGACACCGGAGATATATCATACGTCAACTCCAATATACCTGGAGTAGAGGATTTGATCCTCGGATGCGCAGGTATCCACCTGGGAAGTGAATACGACGAAAGTCAAAATCTCAGTCAAGATCAGACCTTTGCATCGGCCATAGACGAGACAACGTTTCCAACAAACGATTGCTCCCTTAACGAAGATTTGTTGGACAATATCGATAATGAGACACAAGTGACTGAGACGAGTCTGCAATTGCAAGAGACAGCGTCCTCGAGTCGAACGCTCACTTTGGAACCGTTAAATAACACATTTCCCGTTCAAGATTCACAGTTTGTGAATTCGTGTCCTCCTGCGGAAGAGCACGCAGTAGACCCTGCAACTAGAATTTCACCGCAAGTAGAAGAGTCGACCGATAAGCATGTTCCGTTACAGGAAAGCGATAATACAGTGAGTGAGCTTGGAACGTGCGACGTTGCGAGTAGCATTGCAAAGGATTCACTGCCAACGAGTAATGTGAATGATAATCAGCTGAACATAACAACCGTTTTACCTGGTGACACAACTTTCAATGTAATCGCGCTTGATGAACAGCAGGCAGTAGATTGCACCTCCGAAACATTACCTCTACAAGATCCGCAGTTGTGTCCTACCCAAGTTTCTGTTCCGTCCATATCCTCGTCAGCGCTACACGCGGATCTTTCGTTACTCAATATATCCAGTATATCGTCGCCATTAGAAGATACTAAAACGAAAGAACCGAGTGGAGCTTTATCGGAGCCTGAGCAAAATGCATCGGTGTTGTCGCCTCCCGACAATGCCGATCAAGAATTGTGTGTATTGTCGCAAACAGCTGTAAATAATTCCTTTGAAGCAGGAAAGAACGAAATTGTCAAAGAACAAGAGTCGCCTCGATTGGATAATCTTATTGCGTCAGATAAAGAAGATGACGTACGATTAATAAATAATACCACTATTATAGAACCAAAAACATCGGAAGTTGAAGACGAGAACTTGCAGGCGAATACCGATAAGAAAGATTTAGAAACAGAGGACAACGTGGTATCGAATGAAATACAGAAAGTATCGGAAGCAGAAATATGCGATGAAACCTGTGTTGTAGAAAACCAATGTAATTCACCAGAAACTGTAATTGTAGAGAAGGAAAAAGATATTGTGGAAAGTGCAGCTGCGACGTGTGCTGTTAAAAGAGACACCTCGGGTGAAGAAGAGCTCGATCGTACGCTTACTTTGCAAGAGGCGGATATACATTTGGAACCAGATGAAGAGCAATACGAAGAATTTAAGCCTCAACGACAAAGCACTACGCTGTCACTGATCAAGGAACAGTCGTATTTTGATGAATTGAAGTCTACGGTGGAAAAGGTTACTAATGAGCTACTTAATCCTTTATTGGAGCTCACAGACGATACAGAACAATTTGTCAACGCAACACCCGAAAGTAAGTACAAGTTATATTGTAAGCTCGTGAAACTTTCCTGTATTAAATTATATGAACGTTATTGTTTTCAGTTTTTCAAGATCCTTCGTCATTTGATTTCTTGTTAGCACGAAGTAATTCTACGCATACCAATCGCCTTAGGACAGAATCCTTGTATATCAAATTCGACCCGTTGGTATCAAACACCAGCATGTTGCCTCAAGGAAATGCCCAAACGATAAACGAGGAGAAAAATGGCAAGAACGAATCGCCACTTCCCGATGTTGGTACACCAAAACGTAATCCTGCCATAGCAGCTATAGACAGGTTACTTTTATATAGTCCTCTTCCTAACGCAACAGTGCAAAAGTTAGAGGAAGCTCAAGAAAAAATTGTAAGTAAAAATCCATTTACTATTGTCTGTATTTCCAATTGTTATTGCCAAGCATATTTCGTGTAATGTGTCTCGATCACGAGATAAGCGTTAAGAAGAAAACTTTTTCAGGAGCAACCGGCAGAAGAGCCTAAATCCGACGTACCACTTATTGATCATGTAGATATGAGTAAAGAACTTGAACTTGTAAGAACGACGGTGTTACAGCTCGAGGAAAAATTAGAGAAGCAGGAGAAAGAAAAGGAAGCGGAATTAGAAAGACAGAAAGCAAGCTTTCAAGAAAAAATTAATAAACTACAGGCACAAGTGTCACAGGAAATAAAAACCAAGAACCAGATGACGTAAGTGACTTGCTCAAAATAAATCTGTTTAGATTGAATAAAATATGAACATTGATTTAGGGTTGTAATGGAAGAATACGAAAAGTCGATTAGCAGAATGCTCACAGAGCGGGAAAGAGATCGTACGAGCTTCGAACAAGACAAGGCAAAATTGCAGGAAGAACTGCAAGCTGCAAACCTTCATCTAACTAATACGGAAGCAGCGTTTAACGATGTGCACCAAAAATATGAGAGAGTTAAAGGAGTCGTGTCGGTGTACAAAAATAACGAAACTGTGTTAAAAGAAAGTATCGAGGAAAATGTAGGAACCATAAAAACACTGGAAACACGATACGATCAACTCAAGGAGCATGCAATGGCTCAGCTAGAAAAGTATGCAATCAATCTAGTTAATATCATTGTATATTTCTTAGGAAAACACAGCATGTGTTATGAACCGATATGTACATACATCGGTCGGATTTGAACTCGGATCTTTGACTCGTTAGAGTAGCGCGCATCTCTCTGCGCCATGATCGCCACCAAGGTACATACAAATATATCTTGATATTTATTTTAGAGCCAATCTGGAACTGGACAGAATACGAAAGCAGAACGAGGCGGAAACAGTAAAACTGCATGCGATGATAAGGAAAGCAGAACTTAAAAGCAATTCGCTCGCTGAGCTTGTGGAACAGAAAACAAAGGAAAACAAAGAACTCGCGAAAATCCTAGACGAAGTTATCGCCAGGGTCGGTCACGGAAACTCTGAATGAAAACGAAGTATTACAATTAAGAGGCAATTAGTCTTTATTTTTTTACTTTTCCCCCCACTGTCTTAAATACAAACATATGTTAGATTGATGATGATTTCTTAGGAAAACACAGCATATGTGTTATGAACCGATATATACATACATCGGTCGGATTTGAACTCGGATCTTTGACTCGTTAGAGCAGCGCGGATCTCTCTGTGCCATGATCGCCACGAAGGTACATACAAATATATCTTGATATATTTTAGAGCCAATCTGGAACTGGACGGAATACGAAAGCAGAACAAGGCGGAAACGGTAAAACTGCATACGATGATAAGGAAAGCAGAACTTAAAAGCAATTCGCTCGCCGAGCTTGTGGAACAGAAAACAAGGAACTCGCGAAAATTCTAGACGAAGTTATCGCCCAGGGTCGGTCACGGCAACTCTGAATGAAAATGAAGTATTACAATTACGATGCAATTAGTCTTTATTTTTTTACTTGTCCTTCACTGTCTTAAATACACACATATGTTAGATTGACGTACGTAAACGTGCATTAACATAAGTAAAGTTATTGCAAATTGCGTTTTACTTGAGAAAAACGCCTTGTATTAATTATTTATAAGTTGTGAAATATAACTATTTTAAAGCTAATAAAAAATACTATGCTTATTAAAAACACTTTATTTATACGATAAAAAATGTTTAATACCCTGCATGTGGGTGTGTAACAATATACAATCCCATTTTTAAATCTTCATTACTGTAACATACTTTACCTTATATTATTAAGTTATATAAAAGTCATAGTGTAAACACACGTCGGCTAAAGGTACAAGCACCTATATATTTGGTCATTTTAACAATGTCCTGTTTGCCAAAAAGGCAAATCTTTCGTGCAACTTGTTGAATTTGACTAATTGTATTAATGAGTACTGTCAATCCATTGGCCTAGTATCGATAAGAAACAGCACGTGATGCTTGGCTAGTTTTAACATGCGATCGCTCGTACTTCCAGGTTTCCGTGGAATATTTCTATTTTCCAGATCGGGCATAAATTTTTTTATTGTGCGTGCCAAGTTCGCGGCGTATTGCTTAAACTTGGGGTGATTCATGCCAATTCCTTTGCTTCGCAGGGCCTCCGCAACCGCCCAAAGTAATTTCTAGAAACGAGCGAGAAAGTTGTGTACATATTCTGTCAAGGTGTATCAAAGTAAACTAAAGACTCGGTAGTACAAACCTTTTTGTGAGTATTGCTTAGTTCATTCTTTCCTTGGCTGAAGGACGTTTCATTTTTCGAAAGAACGCTGCTCGACGAATATCTATCCCACGTAACTTTGCAAGTATTTTTTAATTCGTGCGTGCAGTCAAACGATAAGCTTTTCGCCCACTTCAATCGTGGCCCTTGCAACTCTTCCTCGCACTTCCTCTTTCTACTTTCCTCTCGCGAAGACGTTTGTTTCGCATCGTCAGATTCGCTCTTTTTCGGCGTTGAAAATAAAGCGCGCTTAATCTTTTGAGTATCCGTATTATTTGTACCTAGTAATTTGCTCGGGCCAGGATGATCCGACGATGGACTTTGGAACAACGCACGTTTCGAAGTTTCTACTTTAGATTTACATGGACTCGACTCGTCTAGCATTAACCTTCGAACGACTTTCTTCTTTGCCGAACTCCTTGGGCTTTTACCGCGAGGACTCTTACCTCGAGGACTTTTACCTCTTGGACTTTTCCCTTTTTTATGTGTAAGTTTCCTACATTGCATATGTACAGATTTATTATAATTGTCGTATAAGATAATGCTTTATTAATTGTGCATACCTGATTGGTATCATTAACTGCCTTTTATCAGCGAGTCCCAATCCTTGCAAATTAGCGCTGCAAAAAGTCCTACGTCTTTTGGCTAAATGCGTCAATCTCTTCTCCGGACTTTGACCATTTCCGCGTTTCGTCAATAAACTTCGCTTTCTCGCGCTTCCTGGTGGCTGCTTCGAAAACCATATATTACAAGTAGACTGCGTCTCGGCTCCTATATACCTTTCACATAATTTCACTGTTAAATTCTCAAACTCTTCTACAGTTTTGCTCCGGTTGTAGCTGAAATTTAAGAAAGAGCATTAAAAGGCTACATACTTGTAGCGTGGTATAATCGAAGGTGTACAAACTCACTGTATGCCATGGAACTTGTGAGAGTAAGCCTGAGGCCACGTTAAAGTTTTGACCTCTTTTTCACCAATCGTCTGATAGATAAGAGGAGATTGCTTGCGAGATACATCTGCGCTGTCTACAACTGGCAGAACTTTCACTGTTTTCTTAATCGTATTCGCCGAATTTATCTCCTTAGAAACATTGTATACGCTCCAATCGTCGCCGTCACTCTTGTTTACACCTAATTTGGCGTCTCCCGCAACGTTAGCTTGCGACGAATCACAAGCGTCAAAGGCATTTATCAAATTCCTCGGTGTACCCTTTGTGCATTGAGAAGGAACATTCCTATCATTAGTGTCTGTGGTAGTTTTCTGTTCCTCGGGCTTTGTGTTTTCCGTAGACTCTGCACTTCCATCGGATAGTGAATGTCCGTTGCAGAATAACTGACCGTTTTTGTAAATTTGTCGCAAAAAGTCTGAACAATCGCTCTGAGACGTTGTATGTTTCGGCGGGGGCGGGACACCGCACAGATACTTGTTGATCCTGGCCAGCAAGCAACTGTCCGATGTCGCAATCAGTTCAGCCTGGGTGGGCTCTCGAGGCGGCATCGCTGCCGTTGCACCGTTGTCTCCAGCTGACGCCTCGACGTGTCTGCTGTCCACGTCACTTTCGGTATCGCTATCGAACATCTCCGGACTGGAGACATTCGGGAATGTCTCCGTAATCTGAGAGCTATCATACTGATTGGCAAAACAGCAATCCATATGGTTTTCTAAAAATTCAGAAAATTACTACTCAGCAATAACTGCGTGTTAGCTGTTCTTTCTTTCTGTTCCTCAACAATTACGAACGCTCACGTTCGTGCAATCGCTAACGTTTTCTTTCCTTCGAATTGGCAAAACTCTTCGCTAATTCCCGAATACTCTACCGATTCGTTCTACCGATAACATTCCGTGCAAATACTTGAGAGTACACCGCGATATGAATCGACGTGTAGCAGATAACGGAAATTCGACGCATCGTATGTATACGCGACGTACCGACGTAAAATCGAGTACGCGCAACACTTACGTTCCAGTATTATGACAGCGGGGAAAATACGCGTTCCTCTTCCTTCACACACGTCCGTTACTCCGTTCCTGCCGCGGCACGAGATATCACGCAACGCGACGCCTCGTTCGATACGCACTGGACTGGCTACAGGCCAGGTTCATTTGTTTTTCGAATCCCCGCGAGTCACGATAGCTCTGCTCTGTTACGTACTGCCCCCACCCCCCACCCCCCTTCCCATGTAAACACTCGGCGAGATCGTGATGATGTGATGATGTGACCAGATGTGACGACGGTGACGACGATGAGTCTGTAACGTTAGGGGTGTTTTACACTGTGCGCCATAAGGGCAATGACACCCGGACGTCTAGGTATGTGTACGTCATAGCGGAAGATCCAACCAATGACGTACAATGACCTAAGGTCTGTTCGCGTCGCGAACGGCACATAACACGAATAGACCTTTAAAGCCTATCACACAATAGGAAAGCACAGGCAATAGGAACAGGGAATAGAATTTCTAACGCGTTGGATTGGTTGGAAGAAAATTTCCGACGAATCCAACGCGTCAAAAATTCTATTCTCTATTCCTATTGCCTGTTGCCTGGCATTGTGTGATAGGCTTAAGCCTTGTGTACACGATGCTAGAACTTGGACCAAGTTCTAGCATCGTGGACACAGGCCTTTAGACGGCTGGAACATTCTTTAAAGTCTGCCCCAGTGAGAAATGATTCGTCGATCGACGTCGAAACGACGTCGAATCGACATCGACCGACGAATCATTTCTCACTGGGGCGTCCACGATGCTAGAACTTGGTCCAAGTTTTGGTCTTGAAAAATGTGTAGCCAATCAACTTGCAGCTATTCCATAAAAGCTGCAAGTTGATTGGCTACACGTTTCTCGAAACTAGAACTTGGACCAAGTTCTAGCATCGTGGACATTGGCCTTAAGGGCCGGTGTCCGTTGGACCAAGTTTTAGCATCGTGGACACGGGCCTTGAGTAAACTTTGCTCCGATTGGCCGACCTACTCCTCACGTTGAAACGTTGGTAACGTTGGTATCCCTGCGTTACACAACTCACGCCGAGCACGTTCACGGAAGGAACTTTGTGGTTATCTTTTACAAATGGCGACTTACGGTGCAACACGCCGTGCCGTCTAATAACCCGTTTGAGACGTAAGTCCGGATCGTTTTGTCGCGCAAATAAACGTTGAAGCGCTCGGCGCGACAAAGTCGACCGAGCGACTGAACGAGAGGCGATCCACGACGCGCGACAGATTTGATAATCTCGTACCGCCAAGTCTGTAATAATGGGAAACGTGATGGCCGCCTCCGCACCTCCTCCGCCGCCACCTCCGCCACCGGGTCCCGGACTGATGCCGAATTTAGGCAAGCCGGATGCGTCTACGGATGTCTACGCGCCTACGGCCGAGGCGCCCGGCCAGATCGAGAACCCGGGTACCATCGAGGATTTGCACAAAAAGTGTAAAGGTACCTAGTCCAAGGGTATACGATCTCCGCTCTCTTCAGACAACTCTATTCCTTCGTTTTATCACAGAAAACTTGCTAGTAGATTATTCGCTTGACAACCAACACATTACGTGTGATTTTTTCCTATTCAAATGGTTCCTCACGTTGTGCTTATTGGCCGTATTATATTTTCTTCCAACTTTTATATTCTACTTTCTGTACGTGCTGCGTTACCTCTTCTAACGTTTTTACGCAGTCGAGAATATGTGAACGATTACTGCCAATGCAAAGAGATACGCAAGAGAAAGGCCTATATACTACAATGCGTTCTTTTATTACATTCCGGCGGCAGGAATTGCCACCTCCAACCCTTTGGGTTATATAGCACGAGATCTCATCAACCATTGCGCCTTTTGCTTATCATTTATCTTATAACGCAAACCAATCACTATTTCTTCTCTGCTTTTTTACGACATAGATCATCACATACTTACGCGAAAGAAGAAAATGTGATTATGTTTGCATTTTACAGATATACTCCCAATGAACTTTGAAGGAGCAAAACTGGTAGTCAATAAGGGATTGAGTAACCATTTCCATATTTCACATACTATTAATATGAGTTCGGTAACACAATCTGGCTACAGGTAAATCAGCATAGATGGGAATATTCGTCTTGTTAATATTAACCCTTAGCTGGTACCGTGGGGTATTAGACGCCCCAGTTCAGCTTAAATTTAAAGCCCCTTACGGTGCGAAAATTGTACTTGTGGTGCCACGTCTTGTTCCCAGTGTAAGCCAGCTAAAGGTTGATATGCTTTACAGTGTAAACTTCCGATCAATTACCTGACTTTCTCAGATTTGGTGCCACTTTCGTCGGTACAAAACAAATTTCACCTACGGAAGCATATCCTATATTATTGGGCGACATTGATCCAAGCGGAAATCTAAACGCCAATATTCTTCATCAGTTCGGTTCAAGACTGAAAGGAAAATTGGCAGCGCAAGTGCAAAGAAGTAAATTTACCGCTGTACAAATGACGGCTGATTATCGAGGAGATGCGTATACTTGTTCCTTAACGCTAGGCAATCCAGATATTCTTACTGGCTCTGGTAATATGGAAAGCTGTTTATACGGGAAATATCACCCGTGTTGTACAAATATAAGTACGCCATCTTAAATACTGTAAATATATATTCAGGGGTACTTGTTCTACATTATCTTCAAAGTTTGACGCCATCGCTCGCATTGGGTGGCGAGCTTGCGTATCAACGTGGACCTGGTGTGCCAGGCGGACAAGTTGCGTTACTATCCGCTGCGGGAAGATATACAAATGGCGACTCTACATTCAGCGGTAGCGTTAGTAAGTAGTTGTTATTGCCCTGATAAACTTGTACGATTTTCTTGTTATTTAAAATAATTATTTCCCAAGGTCCATCCGCTTGCCATTTGTCCTTCCACCAAAGAGCTAGTCCACAGTTGCAAGTGGGTGTGGAATTAGAAATTAATGCGCGAATGCAAGAATCTTCGGCAGCAATCGCCTATCAAGTCGATTTACCTAAAGCAGATTTAGTGTTTAAAGGTATGTATTCAAAATTACCTCAGGGATATTGTAACTTTATCGAATTCTCTAATCTCTAATATGTTATCATAGGTTGCGTAGATACGACTTGGACGGTAGGGGCAGTTTTAGAAAAGAGATTGCAACCGTTGCCATTCTCATTTGCGCTCAGTGGTATGATGAATCACAGCAAACAGCAATTTAGATTAGGTTGTGGCCTAATCATCGGTTAAGAACAATATGCGGTTATGTAATTTTCGAGAAAATCGGGGATTACACTTTACGGACAGTCACGTAATCTTAGGATCCATAATACCATATCGACTTCTTTCAGATTTTAATACTTTTCAGAGCTTATTGTTTCGTTAAAAATACAACTCGTGTTAAACAATCGTGTTAATTTGATTAAAATATCTACGGGTATCCAAACTGGATTTCTCGTAATACACCGTCTGTGGTTTTTTTTTCTATAGCAATTTGCCATCAAAATATGCATTACATAAGTTTTTTTTATATTAATATTCTTTCATCCAAAAATGTTAAGTATATTTTTGTGAATAAAATATGACATCGTAGTATGATAAAATTAATATAAAATTTTTTATATCTATGTATATTGTGTGTCAACATTTTGGATTATTGAAAACAAATACACTAATTTTTTATTAAGTCAAATATTAAAACTGTAGTAATCAAGTTGCAAACTTCAAGTGTAACAAATTTCTATAGATGACATGAAAATATCGAAAAATTTATTCAATTTTTGTTTATTAATTTCATTAAATCAACGATCGTTACAAATGTCCCATAATCAAATACGTAAAAGTATATTACATAAGTAGTAGAGTTACCGAAATTTGTCGTGTGGTATTATTTTCCGAACGTATTGATCAGTTTCCTAAGATTTTCTATTTTCTTTTCTATTTAAATAGACAAAATAGATAAAATATATGTATGGCTTGATCTTTAATCGTACATAACTTCAGCATTTACTTGAGTAACAATTTTCTTGGTTACAATACATTTATCAAATGAAACTTGTTTCATGATTTTTATAATAAATTATTATCAAAGTTCTATCTTTTATCTATTATTGCTGAGTGTGTTTATTAACTTGATATAGGTCTCCTATTAATGATTTGCAGCTTGCAAAATAAATAATTTGTGAATATTCATGGCTATATATTTAATCTTCGAGTCCATTAACTGTTGTTAAAAAAATTATTGTAAATATGTCATATATGAACATACAATGTAATATTATGTGCCACAATTAAAACAGTATAATGATTAGGAGGTAATATTGGGCTTCGTACTAATGATTCGACTTATGCATAAATGTATCACCAAAAATTGTAAAGAAATGCGTAATATTTGTTAAAATTGTTAGCAAAATCTATTGCAACGCACATTCTCACGTTAGCTTCAATGTAAAATTTCGTTTATCTCTAAGAAAAAGATAACTAAAAGTTGTACAACCCCCGGTTAGAAGATGCGACCGCATGCGCGGAGAGATTCAGGGTTTCTTAATCTTTAATCTGTTTGTACACAATTTTATTGTAAGTATGACAGAATAAAGTTGTATATTGTTAAACAAAATGAGCATTTCAATAGATTATAGAAAATGATCTTTCGCTACAGGTGGGTAGCGTGCTTTATCTTTAGTCGAATAGGTCGAGTTTTCGAGGTCAGAGCGTGCAGCTGCGAGTTCATTTCCAGGAGGAAACAATAAGCAATTAGCGCGAGGGGATCGTTAAAAGCTCGAGGTGAACCGTGCGTATATGGCGCGCGTGTGAAATATAAGCGTCAAACTCGGCAAATAAATTGAGGCCGACTCGTAAATATGTCGATGCTTTTTGTCCGTTAAATACGCGTATCAATTTACCATAACACTTTATAATACTATTTTAAAAGCGCCAACATTTTCAGGTTACTTGTCATAAGATGAGGGATCTAAATTTTGCCTCTGCAGTAACAGATGCATGAAAATTTTTTATATCTTTTTCTGATACCGTTGTTACGATTATTTTGAGTAAAACTTGTGCCAATTTGAAAGCTCTCTCCCTCCCTCCCTCCCTCCCTCTCCCTCCCTGCTTGCCGCGCGTTTTATATTTAAATGTTCACTTTGTTTGTTCATATGTTCATAGGGAACGTCGAATTCCGCCGTTAATCGTTCGCAAGTTGCTAAGGCCCGGTTTCACCAACGTTGTTTAACTTTAAGCCTAGCTTAATTCGTTCCTTGTCTCTTTCCAACTGTTACTTTAGAAAGAGACAAAGAACGAATTAAGCTAAGCTTAAAGTTAAATGATGTTGGTGAAACTGGACCTAAGAGAAGCTAATTCTCGTTGCAAAAATTCTAAACGCTTGTATTTGAAGTGCACCTCAATTTCAAACTATTTTGATTTCCCGCGCGCCATACAGTTTTCTCAGTCGCCATGACAGTTTTTTTTGCAACAGACGTGTAGCGCGGGTCGCTCCACGGTATATCGTGAATTTTTACTGTCAAGAGTGTGCGGGAAGCGCGAGTTTGTCTCGGGAGTGTCGATCAAAATGACGAGTGGTCACCGGAATGCATCGGTCACGCGATTCTTCACACTCGCCGCCACAATATGTTCTGTGATCGTCGACGCTGCTCCGTCCTTCGAAACGGACATAGTCCCGGTGAGTACAGATCCCAATTATGTTGATACGCGAGTATAATTCTCACGTTATACTGCGAATTCGATTGCTTGCACACTAAGGCTTGCTTCCCAGTGAGAAATGATTCGTCGATCGACGGCGAAATGATGTCGAATCGACGTCAATTCGACGGTGTCGGTGTCGATTCGACGTCGTTCCGACGTCGATCGACGAATCATTTCTCACTGGGTTATAGTCCATTCTTGTATTTAAGTTTGTCTTAAAAACATGTTGGAAAAGTATTTAGTCAAAAAGAAGATCCGTACGGATGCTCTTAGTGCGCACAAGCCACCGATTTCGCTTTCGTGAGAATCACGTCCTTTTCATCGCCTGTAGCGTGCCTGAAAGTTAAATCATCTCTTGCGCGGTCTACAATGCGAGTCGCAGAGTCGTAGTCGTAAGAATAATCGACTGCAATTGGTCAATTCCGTTGGACACATAAGAATTGACCAATCATAGTCGATTATTCTTACGACCACGACTCTGCGACTCGCATTGTAGACCTCACATTAGGCCTGTTAGGTCTGTTATATTATACAATACGTCGTTTGTCGGATGTCGGGACGTAGCCGATGGGCCAATGAGAAAATTTATTTTTTGAAAAGAAATTGGACCATCGGCTACGTCCCGACATCCGACAGCGACAAACGACGTATTGTATAACAGGCCTTGGGCCCAATTGCACCAACGTCACGTAATTTGAACTGTAGCTTAAGGCTGATGGCAGAGAACAATCCGTGAACGCTTAAGACTGCCTCAGTCGTAGACGTAGGGCAAGGCAGAGAGAAACGTAAGTCGTATACAATAGCCTTTCACGACTTACGTTTCTCTCTGCCTTGCCCTACGTCTACGACTAAGCCAGTCTTAAGCGTTTACGGATCGTTCTCTGCCACCAGCTTAATTCGCCCTGCGTCTCTTTCTAACCGTAGACATAGTAATACTAGACCGAGAGCATGAGACGCCAGACCTGAGGCTCAGGTGGAAAAGGATAGAAAGTAGGTGCCGTCCACCTTTCTCTCTCTAACGAGAACAATAAAAAGAGAAAGGTTGACGCGGCACCTACTTTCTATCCTTTTCTACCTAATCTTTATCGCTTAAAAGAGAACATGCTCGGTCTAGTATTGCTATGTCCATGTTCCTCTTTCCCTTAGAAAGAGACAAAGAGTGAATTAAGCTAAAGTTAAAGTTAAGCGACGTTGGTGCAACCAGGCCTTAATTATGTCGCGAGCATAAAAATCGGACCGATTGTCGAATGAGCGGCAGTTTCGTTAAATGGACTTCGTGCGATCGTAGCGTCTCGACCGCGTTATACGCTATAACGCGGCGTCGGTAAAAATGCAAACGTGCGATTGTACCAACAAACGAATGATCATGTGACAACATTACTCACTCGTACGATAAATTTTCCACGGATTAATTGACCGTTGAGCTACTACGCGGCACCGCAGTGGCTCTTCTCTCGAAACGGTATTTTGAATGAGAGACGAGGAGAGTCTCTTTTCATTCGTATTTATTTGTCTCGTCGATAGACACCGTGACGATAAAACGCAGCTGGTTGAAAGCAGCGAAACACCAATCGCAAATTAACAACGTTAAATCGCGGGCAGGAACCAGTACGCTTTCCCATAAAACCTGTACGTTCATTGGCTAATTGCGCGTCGCGTTGTCGCGCTGATCTGCTAGAGCCATTAAGGCTAATCTGCAATGTGTCCTTTGCGTCTAGAAACATTCTATTTCCCAGCCAATAAATTCGTTTAAAAAATTTGTGCAACTTAGTAAATTGTACCTTATACATTGTACAATCGCACACTGTAGTCAAATTTTCTGAGAGTTTTTATTTGCTTGTAGAAAATATAATATGTTTCTAAGCGCAAAGCCCGGTTTTTCATTTTCTGGTTAACTGTTAATGTTATTGTCTAAGAAGAGACAGAGAATCGACTAACTTCTGGTTGACAATTAACTAGAAAATAAAGTAACACAAATTCCGAGCGCATCTATTAAAGTATTTAGCACCATTCGATTAAACACTCGACTGCGATCATGTGCGCGAACGCTTCCAAGTTGTGATTCCAGGTGAAAAGACCAAGCGCGTCCATTATATTATATTTGATTTTTCGTATGTAGTGCGGTGATTTTCGTGTTTGTTCAGTGTGTTTTGTAGGTGTTAAATGTGTTTTAAATATTGTGTGTAATTACAGTGCTTGTTCATGGACAACTCATCGTTTCCTCAGTGGAGCTGACACGGGTTTTTAAAATGGATTTTACAACGAGCGGAGCATATTGCCATACGTTAGCTGGTGAGTAAACTTACTTATTAATGATTTAAATACGTATATAGCGTGAATTTGCAATTGATATTTCTTATTTATTAAACAAAATTTTATACATTCCCTTTTTAAACTCTGAGAAATGCCGATTTGATCTCCTCAATTATTTTGGAACAAATACTATTGATGAAAATTGATTTAGTGGACGAAAAATATCAAGTCGCAAACAACTGAATTTTATTCCACTGAGTCCAGAAATATTTCAATAATTATTCAAGTATGTATAATTTATAAATAAATTAGTAAGGCTCATGTGTGTTAAACACAAATTTCAAAGAATTTAAAGGACTCAGAGCCGTGACAGGGTGGCCAGTGTCTGAATATTCTACTCTAAGTTTATTGCGAAAAAATATCACCTCGGCCAGGGTTTGAACCTGGACCTTCCTCTCGCTAGGCGGGCGTCTCAACCAATTCGACCACCGAGGCACATAATGTGAGGCACAAAATTGCATTGGTCGAGACGCCCGCCTAGCGAGAGGAAGGTCCAGGTTCAAACCCTGGCCGAGGTGATATTTTTTCGCAATAAACTTAGAATAGAATATTTAGACACTGCCACCCTGCCACGGCTCTGAGTCCTTTAAATTCTTTGAAATTTATGTATAATTTATTTTTTAACTCGAATTCACTAGATTGTCTTTTAGTAAAAATTGGCATACTTGAATAGTACGTGATAATTGAGTTGGCTAACAATAAGATAGAAAAATTATAACAATTATAATGCATTAATTTTTTCCAGGTGTGAGAGCGCATTTGGCTAGTGTACAACGACGGTGAGTCAAGTCATTTACCATATTTTATTACGCCATCAATTCACACCATTATGATATGAATCTTGCAGCATAGCAGTTACAGCATTAATTATAGCGATTTTGCGCTTTAAATCGACCAAGTGAGACTAGTATAACGGTAGCGAATGCTATCCTTTAAGCGCAGTAACGTCAGATATGTCGGGTAAAAATGTCGGGTGGTCATCATATTATACTTACCCGTAAAGAGTGAATTTTGACATTTATTACGGTCACCATTTGATTTAGTGGCTTTAGACGTACGCTTATTGTACCTAATGGAAAATTCCGTTCTTACAATTAGTCAAAAGTAAAGGGTCTGAAATACCTCGACGAAACTAACAATACTCGTGTATATATAATAATACAAATACCGCGTGAGCTAGCAATAATCAATTGGCGGATAAATGAATGAACGAACGCTCGATCATAAGAACGGGCGAATGAATGGACAGGCTTGTCCTTGACAGCCGAGTGTCTGTAACCTGGCACTCTCGAAACAGTCGCCGATCCGTTTGCTTACGCTTCAGCCTCGCCGACCCTGTAAACACTCTCCCTCCCTTTATGTACCCTTTATGTATTTCGAGCCGCTGCTACGCGTATAATATTTTTTCTATTTTGTTTCATCATTTCGGAAATGCTTCAAAGCAAGAATCCAGAAAGGATTAGAAAGTGAGAGAAGAGTTTATACTAGTCGAGCTAACAATGAGATACATTAAGAGGATTGAAAAGCTGTAAAGATCTGCACGTGTTTCGTGGCAGGAAATATTCGGCAGAAACGGCACGGTCGCGATCAATCACAGTCGATCCAAGAGCACTCCTCGTGGAGTTGCGAGGCGGTGCAGCTAATAAGAGCGCGATAAAATGACATTCCCGCGTGTGTAAATTCCAACGGGTCACAAATATGTGCAGCAAAGACCGAGCCGGCGGGAGCCGGCTTTGAAAAAGAAGAAGGGGTAGGAGGTGGTCACTAGCCAGCCCCCTCCCCCCCCCCCTCGCACTGATAAGGAACTCGCGCGATAATAACCACCGTGCCGCACCGCGTGGCGATTTTACAACTCCCATACTTTTCTCTAGCATGATTCGCGCTGCTCCTACCACCGCGGCTCTTCGACACAAGGCACCGGCTCTCCCCTCTCGAGTCGCCACTCTGCCCGCGATTACAGCTCGAATTGGCCGTTCTCTCTCTCTCTTTTGCACTCTCTCCTCCATTCTATTTTCCTCTATTCCTTCCGTCTCTCTGCGACTCGTTCCATCCTACTCTTCGACCTATTCACTCCTCCCCCCCTTCGTTTCTCCTTGTCTGCGCGTTCGTTCTCGTGGTATCTTCGTCTCGCCTTCGTTCACTCGGGTAACTCGCCAGCAAACTCACATCGCCTCGGCATCGGCCATCCGCGAAGCCGCAATTGCTCGCTCATTTTGCGTCTCTCTCTTTCTCTCTCTTTCTCTCTCTCTCTCTCTCTCTCTCTCTCTCTCGTTCTCCTTCTTTCTCTCTTCCCCTTTTTGTTTTACCGTCTTTTCCAGCTCTGTTCCTCTACCTCTCGTCCCGTCTCTTTTTCTCTTGTTGCTCCGTTTGCTCTATGTACATAATATACGCGAGCCTCGCTCCCAATCATAGAGCAGTGGCGCGACTTGTCGTACAGCCAGCAAAAGTCCGGATCTTAATTTTCGTCTAGTCACCGATCGCAGTGTGCACACAGCATCAATCGCTCTCCTGCGCCTTCCGCGCGCGGAAACGAAAGGACAAGGCGTGATCCTCCGTGAGGTGAGAATGTCGTAGTCGCAGCCACCCTCGCCCTCGCCGAGTAAAGTGCCGAGTCTTTCTTATAGTGCGAGTTCCAGATCAAAAGACGGCTGTCGAAGGTACGAGGGACCAGAACGCAACCGAGGATAAACGCAAGGTGATCTCGAGAGGAGGAGTGATCGCGAGATGAAGAGAAGGAGCGACGACGACGGCAAACCCGTGGTCAAGTATCGGCACCGAGAATACGGTGAGTACCACTTCCACCTTTCGCGATCTCGCGCTCTCGCGTTCATCGCCTTCTCAGGGTGGACTAGTCGCGAGAGGATCGTTTTGGATCGATCGATCCTTCGGCGACCGCAGAGCGTCTCCGGACTCTATTTCGACTGTCAGTCGCAACTAGATGTCTAAGAGAGCCATGTACACAGTGTGTCACTAAAGCGCTCAACTGAGTCGGTGGTCCGCGAGTCACTGGAGGCCAGGGGCCGGTCGTCAAGGATGTATATATGTTGGATATCAGAGTGATAACGCTGCCCCTGCTTTTGCGATAACGCCCGCCGGTATATGCATATACTGCCGGCTGGTACAGCCGTCAGCTGCATTCAGCTTCGTTACATCCGTCGCGAATGTCTTTCCGATCATCTTTCGGAACGGCTTAAACGTTAAGTAAGGGAAACTTGCAATGTCCGACTCCGCGATTGTTAGTTTTTAACTCTTTAGGAATGTACACGCACCGGCATAAATGCTGCCCCTATCCTTGTGAGGTGCACGCGCACAACTACAGGGACTCTAGTTGTGTGCGTGCACCTCACAAGGATAGGGACAGCATTTATGCCGGTGCGTGTACACACTAGGAATCACTGATGCCTTCCCATACCCCTCCCCCCCCCATTAGGCACGTATTCACACATTTATACATTTTGCATATACATACATGGAACATGTGTATGTGTTCTGCATATGTACGTATCATTACTGTGCAAAATACAAAGCTTTGCGCTGAAAAGCGTCTCATTTTAATAATCTATGTTTAATAATCTAAATAATAATTCTAGATCACAATCCAGAGTTAAGGAGTACGCTCTTTTAGCGTCACATACTTCAATTATTGTTACATTGTAAAATACGAAAGCAGTGAATCGCGTATCACAAGTTCCTCTTCAGCTGTTTCAGAGTAATGCTGTTGAAAAACCATCGCGATCAGTCCTTATACTTTCATAATTATCCGCAAATTTACTTTATTGTAAACATAAAATATGTATTTACCAGCTTTGCCGCGATCGCGAAACGAGTCTCTTCAGTATCCAAATTGGTTCTAAGGACCAAGGCTTAACTTTGGAACATCATCATGTCCCGACCAGTTAAAGTTCGTAAACTTGTACGTTTTACAAATGAAATTTATTATTACTATTACGATAGTTACCAATACGTATCTTTTAATAATTTACTTGTTATTTCTTGTTGTCGTTTATGTGGGCGTGATAACCGTTTATGATCGACTGCATTTATTTGCGGTTTGTGGTGGATAATTATGTCACGTAATGCTCCTGCTATCGATTACATCAATACCACACAGCAATAAAGATATTATTAATAAAGATAACAAGCCACAGCTTTTGAATACATCAGCACTAATTATAAGATATAAGATCGCTGTCCGGAATGTTACGTGGGTAATATGTCAAAATATGTGCTTACCCACTAAACGCAACAAGTTACGTATCAACAGTGTTGTATAAACGTTTATGCATAATTTCTACGTATGAAGGAATACAGGTTTTGTATTTGTCTATATATTTTTTTTAAATTTTAATACAGCGCTCCGAAAGTACTTTATTAAAATAACTTTAGTTATTGTCGCATTCGCTTGCGCGGAAAAAGTCAGAAAGGTACATCGTCATTCCTGGCATTTCGATAACGATGTCATGAGGAGTCGTTCTATTATCCTATTCTGTGCTAGTGTAAGGCGCATCGCTGGCACCTGTAACAGTCACTTTGACCATTCCCTCGAACGGTTGAATTTTATCGGCTCGATCGTCAGGGTCGCCATTATTTCTATTTAAACACTTGCTCGCTGCGTCACAAGTCTCCTGAGTCACTCCATCGCGTGTCATTTCGTGATGTTTGAAGACGAGCCACCTTCGATTGCTTTTTGATTCAGACGAATTTCTTCATTTTTGTTTACGCCCGTTACACTTTTTATTGATTTAAAAGAAACAGATACGCGAAAGTGATAAAATGATGTAAATAATATCTTTTAATTTTATTTATTCATTGACCTTTATATAATATATAAAAGTAACATGAGAAACTTTTTTTTAATTACTTCTAAACATTGAAATATATGACGAGGCAAAGTTTTACACTGAATTGTTCACTTGGCTCAGAATTAGCTTCTGGAATAATTATAGTACGAGTTGCAATAATTCTTATGTGGAACATGGTATAAAATTTTTGAATACAAGCACACGTATATATAAGCTTCTTGCTCGAAATATTAATGAACGGAACATTATCACACGTTGGTCGCGTTGTCATGTCGAGATCCTATATGAGTCACGTGTGCGTCTATACAAATGGACCGTTTGCTTTTAATACCGCAATATAATAAGACAAACTTGAGTACCCGGTTTGTTCGGTCGCCATCGAGATGATAAAACTATCGGGACGTCAAGGATAGTTTTCTTTGTTCATCAAGACCCGCTGTTTTGTCAATTTTCATATTATGCTTACCCGGATTTATATACGCTCTTACCAAAAATTCAATAAATGCTATTACTTTGTCATAAAATTTTCGCTGACCTATTGCGCCATTATTTCCTGCAAACATTTGAACGAACATGTCAAGATAAAAATATAATATTTTATATAAAGAAGGTGAAGTTCGAAAGATCTTATCGCGTCGAGTCAGGCGATTTCGTACGTTCATTTCGTAACTGCCTTTACGTAAATACGTCGAAAGTGCAAAATGTCAAGTCGTCCACGCGAGATGTTTTTACAGTTTTGATCAGATAAAACTTACCAAAAAAAAAAGAAAACATTTTGCTTCTCACATAAAAATCTCCTTGACTTTTTCTTGTAAATTTTAGTTTTTATAGTATAAACTATACTAGCTATTATGTGGACAAAACTTTTATATTGCTTTTCTACCGGTTAAGTAAAGAGGGAAACATACGGCCATTTAACAGTTATAGAAAATGAGTAGGTACAAAAGTTATTCACCAATCGGAAGCTCACAAACTTAAATGACCAATAATTTACGACCCGGATACTTATTATTCAAAGCTATTTCGAGCTGGAACTTATACAGACGAATGGAATTTTTAAAGAATCGTGTATATAAATGGACATCGGAAAAATTCAGAGACGACGCGATCGTTCTCGTTGCCTACAAAGTTGCCTTCGTCGAAGGCCTGGATTCGCCGTACAGTCGGGTACTTGTGCCTGCGTCGGGTTCAACGTGGCGAGGTCACGGTGCCGCACAAAAGTCATGGTTCACGTAAACCGATGTACATTAAATCATCGCCATCGTTGTATCAATAGTAGTCGTTGCCGTCATCCTTCGCCATGTCGTCTTCGTTCGCCGAATGCATTGGCGCAAATACTGGCCGAACCGTGTAATTTAATTTTTCTGATTGCGCCTATTTACAAAAGTTGCAATTAATATTTCGAAAAGAGAAATTGATAAGAGAATATTTAGGGGATCGCATTGTCGAAGGTGGCAAAAGAGACAAGTTTTTATTGGGCCAACGATAAAGCGAATAACGGGCTGATCGAGTTATGTGATTCAAGCTGTATACCGAAGTTATTACTTTATGTCGATTGCACGGGCCACAATCAACATTTCTCGATATAACCGACCACAGTGCATTCTTCGTCACAGCCTCAAGCCTGGATGAATTTATGATTTTCTTTGCATAAACGACGTTCGTCCTCTTCAACTCAAATATCTTTACCTTTTTTAAAAAATTGCGACATTGCTCAAATGTCTGGTATTTATGATTAATAATCGATTAAAGATCTCTTCCGCTCGTCTAATTCTATGAAGTAGATAGTCGCTAAAAACAGAATGAGCATATTTTCAATCTTCAAATAAACTAAACCACTGATTTGGCTTTTGATATAAAAAAAGCTTCTCTTCTTGTGCTGTGATAACAATTTTGTATCAACAAAATTCCTCTCTCGTTAGACAACATCATTAACCCGGATGAAGTATATGTGCTACTGTGTTATTGGTCCTTATCATCATGTACATTTTATCGTCTGCTTCGGTCCGGTAACAATTTTGCACGTATCATATGCTACACAGCGGATAACGCAACATATCTCTCATAATTACCGAATAGCTGATATGCGTCTTCTATCATAATTACTGGGTGAACTAAGCGAGTTATCGTGGTGTCATTAGAATATTCGCGTACATAAAAAAATTAATCTAATAATAATATGTCCGATTATGCTTCGTCGCAACGTGATTCACGTTACATCGATAATCGCTCTGCTATTTTGCCTTTTCGCAGATATCCATAAATGCATTGTATGCATACAGTATCACAATGTACGCACGTGCGATATTAATTTGTTGATCAATTAATTTGCGCAGGATTGCTTATAATTGCAACCGTAACAAGATTTCAATGCTTCATTTATACATGTCTATACGTAACTATGCACACATACAGGATTAACACATTGATGTATTTTTTGTAATACACACCCATATATACATATATATAAACCACAATATCGATAAAGAAAGTCAAGAGATTTTTTGTTTACGAAATTGCTAGGAGATTTACGATGTATAATTTATGCTTTCTAAACGCTCTACAAACTGTGAAAGTTCCAAGTCCATCCACGTTATCGGATGTTTTACAACCAAGACCGTCTTACGTCACGGTCATAGTACACGACAGTAGCCATGTCATTTATCCAAATTCCATGTCTTTTCCGTCTGTACGTGGTAACAGTGATCCTCATTTTCGTGTTATAATTGTTGGATACTGTTCTGTGATGATAGCGATTTAATCTAATTAGTCGCAATGTGATACTGTCTGTTTAAAATGCAAAATATCTCAAGTTTTAATAATAATTATTATGACGATAGTAGGCCGATAGCCAACAAGATTTTTAGAAAATTGTACATTTATATTAAATTACATTACAATTGTAAATGTTAATTTAATCATACGGCAATTTTATGTTTATGAAACTCTCGTATTATTGTGAATAGAAGCACTGACACAGTATTATCGGAAGTAGTATTATTATGATTATCGAAGCAGCTGGGAAAATGATAGAAAAGATAGGGGAAGATGAGATAGTAAAGATGAGTTTATGAAAAGAAGAGTAGCGCACATATGCTTGGGATGCTCCAAAATGGCCGCTACGGTGGAAGGTGAATGGTCCGTTATAAGGAATTGAGTTCTTCCTACTAGTTAGCTCCGCCTTCTAAATTTGCTTGTTGACTACTCTGGCATTAATCACTCCCGTTCTCAATCAATAATTGGCAAGCAGTCTGCAAGATGTTTGTATGTTATTTTGTTACAAATCTACCATTTAATTAATGTCAAGTTTTTGTAGAGTCAATTTTATCATTATTTTACGAAATTATTCTGATAATTTTATAACGTTCGACATAAATATCGTATCGAGCCAAACTTTACTTTCATATACGATTTGACGTTTGCCTACGTTCACATAATTTTTCTTTAACATTTATGTAATTGGAAATTGCGACATGCCACATTAATAACTCTTCAAATTTAAGTGCTTTAAATGATAATATTTTAATGTCATTCAAAAGCGTGAAAACATTCTACGTATTAGCCATGTCATGCATTACTCTTTGGAATTTGTCAAAATGCTTTCATCCAACACAACAATACCTCTCTCCGGGCCGTACTTTTAACCGCGTCACTTATCGTGACGGCCATGAATAATTATGTTTGGTTTGCCATCTTTCAACGAGACTCTATTGGGTATCTCGAGAAAACCATCACTAATTGGTAGACAAGGGTCCGTCGTGTAATGGAAACTAGGAGATAATCCTGCACTTGGCTCAAGTGACTGAGAAATGTCCAGTTTTTGTAAAGAAACGTAGACGCCATTCCACAAATGGCGTCTACGTTTCAGACAATAAGATGTCCGAACACCCTTTTTCCAGAAAAAGCAAGAAAGAAAAGTTTCTTTTTAACTGCGTTTGGAATTGCAAATCCGACGCGCCGGAGTCCTCTTTTGCATTCGAGTGAGCTAGAGAGGAGAATAAAATTTCACATAGCACATAATTTTACGTAATATATCAGTAATATTATAATATTGCAGTAATATTACTGATATACATTTATGTAATACATTGCAATACTACATTAATATTACTGATATATTACATAGAAATAGTAATATAACATGTATACAGGGTGTTGAAAAAAAGGGTTACATATTTTGATAAGAGGTAGTATTGGCCAAGAAGAAAAGGTCTAATTAACATGGGTCCTAAGACTAATATCTTCAGAGATACAAGCTATTTTTTTATTTGAGCTCTTTGTCATATTCTTATTAGTCGTGTCATCTTTAGAATGTAATGAACAAAGGAGTAGGGAAGAATGGGGTACAATGGGGATATCTTTTTTCTAGGTGCTTTAACAACAAGAAATAAACAAAGAGAGATAAAGAAACAATTTTTATTTTATGAAATGTAATCATTTATCTTCCATAAAAAAAACTGTAGTAAAGAAACTGAATGTACATAATGATAACGAAATAAAAACATTTTTTTTACAAAAAACAAAAAGTTTTAATGCTGACTCAGCATTAGAGGAGGTGCTCTATGTGATTGCCATTCACTCTCACGCATGATTCAGCCCTACGTCTTAGAGAATCACGCACTCGTTCAAGTACACCTGGCTGGTCAGAAATTTGTCGACGCGCATTGAAAATGCGATTCTGCAGTGTTTGGATGTCATTGACGGGTGTTGAATACACCAAGGTCTAATAAGAAAATGACAAAGAGCTCAAATAACAAAATAGCTCGTATCTCTGAAGATATTAGTCTTAGGACCCATGTTAATTAGACTTTTCTTCTTGTTTTGACCAATACTACCTCTTATCAAAATATGTAACCCTTTTTTTTCAACACCCTGTATATATTGATATTGCTACAATATATCAGATCTAAAGTAGCGCAAAATGATGTCAAATGACTTTTTAATAACGTCTTATTACGTTTTATTACGTCATTAAGATGAAGACGTCATTTAATGTCACGTTGCTATTTAGCACTTTCCAATGTACATATATTGCATTGAAGTATGCATAAATTATTATAAGGGTAATTTTTGTAATATGACGATAACCATCTTTGAGAATGACTACAAAAACGCACTATTAAACAATTATTGGAGAGATTATACAGTCTGTGCCCATCTTTTCCGTAGGACCTTCATATTACCCGGGTTTACCCTAATCTAATTCCTTGCAATATTACAATGATATAGCTTGCGTTCGTTTTCTCCCACCGGGAGCATAAACTATACTGAAACTCTATAGTTTACGTTACGTAAATTATAGACTTTCAGTATAGTTTATGCTCCCGGTGGGAGAAAACGAACGCAGGCATTATAGTGATACATTGCAGTAATATTATTGTGATTATCATAGTAATATTACAGTAATATTTCCGATATATTTTATTGTAATATTACATTGGAAATGTAAATTTTTTATTTACTGTCATATTACTGTAATATTACGTGTTATGTAGAATAGAAAGGGAGAAAGAGGCACTCCGTCGCCTCGGCTCTGCGATGCAGCTTTTGTATTGGTTTTGAGAGGTTACAGAGTTTTTGGGGACATTTCTCAAATACACTGTGTTTAAATAGTATTGTTTGAAAGATAATAACTTGGAAAACCTTCAAATTGTTAGCACTTGTATTTAAGTACAAAGTCCGATAAGATATCTATTTTTTTTCTGTATTCTAATATTTTAAAGGTCAGAAAAATGGAACTATGTCATTAGATTGAAATAGAATTTTATAGAAAAGAATATAAAAACGATTGACACTTTATGCAGAGTTAATTAATATTTTGACAGCTCGGGTAGAGCTGCGTCATTTAGTTCAAGGAGTCGATTTACCATATGGAAATTCGACGTTGCTTGTTACGTAAGTACAGCTAATATGGTTGAAGCTCGGTGATGAATAGCGAGTCAAGAATAATTCATGCTAGCTTATTTTTCCATTCTTTATTTTGATAATAATACTTTTGAATCAATACTAACAATTATAAGTAACCATACAGAATGTAATGTAGAAATATTTGCAAATCTTTTAAAGTAAAAGAATTAGTTTCAATAGATTTGATTTTCTAAATGGTATAAAGATGTAGTAAATATTTCCTTTTTACATAATAGGTTTTTCGACAACGTGGAATATTATATTTTCTTCTTTGTTTATGTGGACGTTCAAGAAATAAAAAGTTTATTCCCGAATCGCGCGCGTTCTAAAATTATTCATATACAATAAGACTAAGATATGGAAAACTTAATAATTAGATTTACTTCTAATCTCCATCTTTATCATATATTTAGTTTATACATTCATCTCTGGATTTACATACGCTGGTGAGAATCCGCGGGTATAAGTCTGCCTAAAAGAAATATGTAAAAGTACATATACTATATTGCACGTATCAACAAGGTTATGCTTCTGTTGCTTATTCCTACTCGATTTAGTTTCATTTTCCGTGTAAATGGAAGGTTTTTACCGTGTAAAAAAATCCGTGAATATTAAGTACCACGCAAATCAAGGGATGGGTGTATATAGACATTTTGGTAAACAAATTTTTCAATTTTGATATGTAGAAACTAATAAGGTTGAAGTAAATTAATACAGCAGTCGATAGTTGATAACAGAATCCGAAAGTACTTGCTAGGGAGAGTATAGAGGTATGTTAATAGGGAAGAGAGAGAAAGAGGACCGAAGGACTTGTGTCGCGACGAAAGTTTTCCACACCGCAGGTAGTCGTCGCTGTTACGTCATTTAGGGCCACCGGGAGGCATTGTTTCGTGAGTTTCCTGAAACGACTCTATGTGCAGAGTTCGTGCAAGTACAAAACGTCGTGGACCGTCGCATTCAACGATACAACGAACATGGGTTGTGTATAAGCCAGTACACCGGGTGTAACGCCAGAAAGTAACGCGGAACGCTATTGTCGTATGATTATTTCAAAATACCACTTGTTGCTATATTCTAAATTCATTAAACATTTAATTGTTTTTTTTTCGGTCATTTCCATTAATCCTTCCTGAGAACAGAACGATTCGAGATGCAAAATAATTCACATTGAAGCTTGTAAGTAAATGCGAAATATGCAATGTTTTTATCTCAAGGTTAACGTAGCTATATTTAACAACTTGCACTTTCGTAATTGAATGTTTAACGGTTAATCCACGCGCAAACACACTGGAAACAATAGGACTTGTAAATCCGTGGATTCGAATTGCAATGAAAATGATAAATAATAAATAATATTGTTTTTATTTGACAAAGATGTCATTATAATTAGCAAGGCGTGGTTAATTTATTTATTTCTTCTAATTTCAAAGTTGGAGGTAATTTTTTAAATAGATTTAATTTAAACATTTTGTATTACGTACTAGACAGATGGAAGATATCTCACTTGCGCGTTATTTGTTCCTCATACGACAGCAAAATAATTTACTTTAATTAGCAGAACGAATGACGATAAGCTGACAATTTCGTAATACAGACCAAGACGATAGCGCAGGAAAGAAACAACCATGTCTACTTGATCTTTAGTGAAAATATTTCGTCCGGTAGATATGTTTTGCTTAGCGAACCACTTCCTTCGATGCGGCATGATTTCCGTCGGTTCATTTCCGCTGCAACGTTGCATTTCTTTTTCTTATCTATTGATAGGAATAATATTAACGATATTAATAACGAAAGCGTATCTTTATCTCGGACACCGAGGAATTAGATTTCCAATATTTTCATTACATCATATTTTGATTTAGTTATTAGGCGGAAAGAAAAGGAGAAAGAAAGAGGAATTTTTCACGGCTTTGTTTTGCACCATCTCAAGTAAAGTCCACACGTAGCTTCACAGACTTGGCAATTTCACCGGGAAGTAAATCGGTGACACAATTCAGAGACACGTTTCTTGCTTTCGCAATTGCCCGAGCGCGCTCGAGCATCGTCTACGTGCCACTATACGTTTCCCCGTGCACTTCTCCCACCTCGGGATCGCGTCTTCGTTTCGACCGGAAGTCGGCCTCCTCGAGGACAGACTTCCGCGACGGTTTCGCTCCGTATTCTCCGTGTAATACAAATCGTAGAGCAGGAGGAGGTAGGAGAACGAGCGAGCACACTGTATTAAATTGAACGGTCCAATGCACGGCGTACTGTATCGTCTGCGGCTCTCGCGGTGACTGATTTCACGAAATGTCGAGTGCGTGATAATGCACACACAGAGAACGACTAAATGCCGACGATATCTGGTTTGTGCACTGGGTTTTATCTTGCTGGCGTGCCGCGCGAAATGGTGGGTGGCTCTCTATCGGGCCCCGGTGTACCAGCCGCGAGCGATAGGACTTATCTCACGATATACCTACACGAGGTGCCTGACGAAACCTCACTTGAGCTGCGCGGGTTATTAACACCCGCGATCGACACGCCAATTCCGCGCAGTGCGCATCTTCGAGTTACGAATAGCAGAACGTGCGGAAAATTCACGTCGATGCATATTTTTATAATTCAAGCGCGAAAAAATCCTCCGTGACATGTCGCTTAATACTTCATCGTCATCTACGAGTTGAGTAAAATAAAGCGAGTCAGTTGTCTCGTAATTAGACGACTATGGCGGTTGCGAAAAGTCGTCGCGTTTTTTATAATCGTGTAGGTTGCCGGTAAATATATCACGTCGATATATTTATTGCATGCCAATGGGTTAAGTCTTAAAATTTTCTCAACCGAGTTTAGTTCGTGTTCGTTGTCTGACAAGTCACGTGAAAGAGATATATTCTTATTAGTCGACCTCAGGCAGCTTCATGCTTTTACGTGTACGTCTACAGTTACGTAACACCTTTTAGATTTAGTTACCAGGCTACTTAATTCCTTTCTAAAGGTTTGTGTCCACGATGCTAGGTCCAAAGTTAAAGTTAAACGTCGAATTGAGTGAAGGAGACAGTAAAAGTAAAAAATAAAACACGAGAGACAGTTTGAAATAATAATCAGAATGCATTGGAATGATATCTACCATTTCAGTAAGAATGGATGAAGGTGAAAGGTAATATAAAAAATTATTACAATATATTAATTATTAATTTAAAAAATGATTTAACCGTTAACTAACTTATCAAGAGAATGGAACAACCTCCTCTAAAAATAAATGACGCGCGCGTAATGTATTCTTCTAGTAATAAATAAAAATCACGGTACATTTGTTTCAATAAAGAATTGATTCCAACTTTATTAAAAAATCTCTAAAGAAAAGATACGATAGTTTTGAGACGTTCTTTACAATTCCACCGCTAAATCTACTCTAACAGCGCGAATAATCGTTGATTTACAGTTATAAGAACAAGTACCACTGTGAGTTTCAGTAGTGTACTTATAATTGAATTAGTGACCACTCGCTGTTTTCAGAGCTAATACATCGATTGACTTTTAGAGAGTAAATAAAAGTATTTTTTCGTTGGTCTGACGAAAAATTTCACGCAGCCGATCGATCGTAGACTGCATAATACGGCAGTGAACTTAATAGGACGCTTGTAGATGTCGGGTTATTATTGTTCAGATAAGAATCTGTTCGGGTTCCGACACCCGATACAATTCTCCATACTGATCCGTGCGCTTTGTTTTACCCTACGATCCTTTACGGATCACACGTGTGTCTATAAGTAAAAGTTATTTCTCGCGAAACAATTCCTCGACCCCTTTCCGGAAGCTTCAACGTTGATCATTTCTAATCAAGACATTCCGATCGTGATTAGTCATATTTTTCTCGCGTGGCTTACGCACGACGAACAGATTCCTGTACTTGAATAAGTGTGTACTAAATGTATACCACCTAAACAGGAGTATCGATTCACGGCATCCCTGAAAATGCCGATATATTTCTTTTTCAGAATTCTTTTCAACAAATTTTAAGTATCGTGCAGCACTTTTTTTCTGTCTTTATTGGTAAAGAACTCGAATGCCTCCTTCTTGCTGAATTGTAAATTAAAAAGTAACTTGTTAAATCAAAGCTAAAGTCCTCAACATTTTTACGGAAAATGAACATCGCGCTAGTTACTGTTGCGCACTGACGAAAAGAAAAAGAAGAGCTACCAATAAGCTTATTGAGAGCCACTGCCGTGCGACTTGCAACTGGTTCAGATAAGGTATCGCTCGGCGGTCGTTGCGCGCGATAGCGCTTCGCGGCCCCGATGTAACGCATCGCCACGCATTTACGATTCCTACAAATGCATGCAGACATTTATGCGTCTTCCATAGGCATAAACGTGTGCGCATGCAGAGCAGAAAGAGAGAACGAAAATGAGGAAAGAAGAAAAGTATATTACGTGTAAAGAATTAAGTGAACTTGTCACTCGTACATTCTCTCGATGTTGCCCAATGTTTCAATCGATTGTCTCATCAATCTTTTCCGTACTGAAAACGGACAGATTTATGTTATCATACATTACGACGTAATTTCTTAATTTTTAATGTTTTTTCTACAAATTACATATGACAAGTTCAGATAAAGTGAAAAGTGACTGTACTCTTAATAATTCCGGAAAGAATCTATTTCAGATCAAAGGTTGACTGTCGAAACGATTTCAATACAGTATTTTCGTCGACCACAAAATTATGTCATGTGACAGAAACATTTTGATATATAACTTGTGGATGACACTCTCTTGAGCGCACGTCTATGATAAAAATTTAAAAGGTTGAAGATAAGAGACCGTAGACGCCGCGTAAGGATGTCGAACTTTCTTACTCATTTTAGCAGCGATATGGTCCTTACGTTAGAATGATAATCACGCGTGTCGAGTAGTACGAGAGCGTAGTATAACTCGCGTTGTTGATAGGGTAATCTGTTGCGGCAGAGATTAGCCAAGGACGCGGAGATAAACTTCTCCGCATCGTTAACACCCCTTCTCTGCACCTTGGCGCGATGTAGACTCGTACTCTCTCCTCCCACGATACGGTATACTTTTTCTCCCTTGTTTCACTCCTGACAATAATGACGTTACAGAACATTTTCTAATCGGGTCAATACAATGATAATGCCCGTTACGTTGCGTAACCATTTATAGCAGATTGTGTTTGAAAATTTATAGTTTAACAACATCAAATTTAGTTGACCGTATCTGGCAATTTTTATGTTTAAGAATCGCTACGTTTCGACCGTGGGTCTTGGCCCTTTTCAAGCGATCTAACTGAGAAAGTCATGTTATATGTGGATTCGCGTGTCATACTCCGTCATCTCTCTAGCAATGTTCTCGGCTAGCAAACTTTGACACGAAATTTTTATAGCATTATGTGAATATAACAATCTTTTTTACATCACCAAAATCCACATACTTTCTCAGTTAGATCGCTTGAAAAGGACCAAAAACCATGGTCGAAACGTAGCGATTCTTAAACATAAAAATTGCCAGATACGACCAACCAGATTTGATGTTGTTAATTATTGCTGGCGAAACCCTGAATCTTCATTTCCTGTTAGTTTATAGTTAAAATTTCTCACTACTCTAAAGCGAATTCGTTACGTTTGAATAAATCAACTATGTGTGAACTAAAGATTGATACTTGGCTTTCAAACTTTCGCGGCTGCTGTCTTCTTCAGTCGTAATGGCTTCCGGATGGTTGCCGCGTCTGTGGTGCCGACGTTTCGCAAACATTGCAGTTTGCATCATCAGGGCTGATGTATCAGAGTCTCCCAAACTGATAAAGATTGATACCTTTCGTTCGCATTACGTTTTGACTTATATGTGCTAAAAGTGCATATATTGTATTTTAATATTAGAGACGATATTCGGGAAGAGCTTCTTGGGATGGAAAATGAGAAATCGCTGAAGAATTTTGGAAATAACTTGCACATATTTATCTTATCTATCGATAAAACCAACGCGACGATTGCCTTGGCGTCTCGACGGTTTATTCCGACACCTGGTTGTGGGGGTTGTACTTGAATCCTCTTCAAACGTGGCTTTCTTCGAGGGGTAGACAGCTGAGCAGCTTGCGTCGCCCGCCCTCCGTGGGGTCGCGGCCAGTGATAAGAGGTAAAAAGGCAGTTATTTTCCCATACGTGCCGAGGCGGAAACGCCGCACTGCGTAGTGTCGCACCAGGGAGTGCGAATGCGCCCCATGCGGGTTTTATCGTGCATAAAATGTACCTCATCGTCAAGTCGGCCCACTTTGTGAACGTTGCTCGCAGTTCATGTTAATGAGCACGTGGATTGCATTGCCGCCAGAAGCTAAGGATTTTGTAGGTTGCCATCCTTTTTGCGAAATATAGAAAGTTTCTTGCGTTTAGTTTCTTAATAGTAAAACTTTCTGAGTTTACTATTATGAATAAAATTCTGAGAATCAAATGTTTTATTTAATATGACAAATAGTATTTATATATAATACTAAATGACTCGGTGTATTAATCTTTTCTTGATAAAGAAACACTTTGTAATATTTTTTTCAATTATTTTAAACGAGATGAGCGAATTTAATATGCAAACACGCACATCTGATATATACATATATATATGTATAATACAATATATAGCTATCAAAGTTTCAAAATAGATTTTGTATTTAACGTAAAGAATTATTTGACGCCAATAATTGATTAAACAATGTAGAAAAATTTTTGTTTCTCCAAAATGTCCTTCTGATTAGTAAAATAAATTCTTTTCTCGACAGATGCATATTTCGATCTCAGAGAAATGTTTCGTAGCAATAATTAATAATTTAATTAAAAAATTAAATTAGAGACAGATAAATATACTCTTACAACTATTTCTATACGTCAATGCTTCGGAGTAAAGTTCTTTGTATGAGTATCAGTCCCTCAGGAATCAAAGCCGCCCCTGGAAAACGCCCCCAGGCTTATACGGTTTATCTGCATATGCCAGACAAGAACAGTTTGTCGAAACATATGAGTCGTTCTGTAATGCTGTTTGTGTACACGTGCAGGTTAAATAGCCATTAAATAATCGTTAAAATTCGATTTAAAAATATAGCATTTTCTATCCAATATATTGTTTCCTCTTCGTTCAAGAAAATTATTCTTAAATAATGAGCATATGTTTTTCTTGATTGAATTACAAAAAGTTGCTTCATTTGATAAGTTTTTCTTTCTTTAACGCATTATAATCTCATTTCAAAATTTTCACGTTGAAACTAAACATATGTTCAAAAGAAGAAGAATATTCTTTTTTCCTGTGTAGAAAGCTGTTCAGATGTCACCAAGTTTGTTTTAGATTTACAAAATAGTATTGTATGTATATTTCTACAAAAATTCGCAATTTTTTATGTAATTTACAGTAATTATATTATCTACAATCAATTGAAGAAAAACTTGTGCTAATTAAAAAGAAATAAGTTTTCATAATTTAATTGAAATCGGTGTTAAAGAGATGGAATGAGAATCGCTGATGTGGGCAGGGGAACGAAGGTGACGGTAAATCGAGGAAGAAGGACGCAGGAAAGGTACGAGGTATTATAACAAACTGCCGTGCAATATTTTATGGGTTCCATAAGGAAATGTCGTGACTCGCGATTGTTCCGCGTGTAATACCGGTGTAAAGGCGATCGACTTGGAGCAATAATTAATGCGAGAAATACAGATCGTTCCAACGGGAAAACAAGCGCCCGCTCTTCGTCTTCTACCTTGACGTCAGCGCAGCGTGTTACGATTTTCAATTCGTTACCCTAGAAGCGCAGGTAGAACGAGGAAAATTCTTGATAATTAATGCCAATTGTATTTTCCAACTATTTTATAGTTTCTGCGTTGGTAGCAATAATATATTCGACTTTACATATGAATTCATAAAAGATAAAAATATTTTAATAACCGCTGTATTAAAATACCATCGATAAAAAGACATATATTACGTTAAAGAAAGAAAACCTTGCTTGCATAAAGCAATTTTATATAATTCAATCAAGAAAAATATACGCTTGTCATCTAAGATTAATTTTCTCGAATGGGAAGAAAACAATATTGAATAGAAAATAACAGATTTTCAAATCAAAGATTATAATGATTAAAATAATTTTATTGTCAAAATAATGATTTTTATTCTCGAAGCGATAATTATAGTATTTAAATAAGACTATAATATTGTTGGAATGTAGGATTATTAAATGTTTCTAAAAAGACTGTAGATTATTGTGTATATACAAAACAATGAACGCATTAATTTGAGTATACGAGAGTTGATCTGGCACTTGATTCTTTTCTGTGTAACGAATTGAATTTTTGACGCGTAATGGAAGAAATGTTGTTCAATAATGAACAAATTAATACTACGTATATCATTACTAGTAAAATTGTATAAAATTCTGCACAGTTTTTTTTATTTTGCTGCAAACGTCGGCAAATTATAAGAAAGTAGACTGAAAAATTTCAATGATTCGATTTCCCTGGAAAAGTTGTTTTTAACCGAGTATTTTTCGGAGGAGATTAACTACCGTTGGTCACTCGGCACTCGCCGCTGCGTGCAACTGCATTTATGCAACGCGCTTCTCGGCGCAGTCTCGTGCGGCATTACTCGCGAATACGACGTCGTCGTGTACAGTCGTATATGCACGATGCATTGCTGTTCTGCGAGCTAATGCCATCTGTGCCATACGACAAGAACAACGCCACGTGACACGTGTAATGTTTTTCGGGCAAAGTCCCGATATTATTTTTTCAGAAAAAATTCAGTTGAAACGTTACGTCTTTCTTGTTGTGTAACGATAAAATACATACATGTTTAATAATTTATAGACAGCGCAAAGTGTAATTCGTGAACACTTCAGAAATGTCAGCTAATACTAATTACAATTAGTGAAGCTAATACTATTATAGATTCAAAGATTTTGTATATAATTCGATGATTCATATTAATATTAAAAAAATTGTTGATATATGATATATCACGCTAGCGTCTCTTATTTAAAATTCATTTTGTACTCTTTATTAAAATGAAATTTAAGAAGTAAATTGCACATTTGCAGCTGCAACGTATAGTTGCAAACAGATTCTTCAAGTCTTGATGTTTCCATTTGTTTTTTACGATCAATGGCCCGCACATTCCCTTTTTATGGACAAGTATAAAATCCTAATCCTGCGCAACAAAGCACCGTCGCTAAATAGTAACGGGACAAATATTTGTCATCTCCTCTTGGAAGAGAGACGGCCAGACTTAGTCATCACGTCGCGTCAGTTTAGGTACCATAAACTTATGTGAACGAAGCGAAACGGTCTGGCTGCGTAGAAACCAGGCTTTCCCTGTAAAATCTGTCTGTAAAGTCTGATCCCTTTACAATCGCATTCCTTACATTCTTATATAATTCTTACATAATTCTCACGGTGTCGTCTTTGCAAAAAGACTGGTATTATAAGAATGTAAGGAATGCGATTGTAAAGGGATTAGACTTTATAGACAGATTTTACAGGGAAATCCTGGTTTCTACGCAGCCAGACCGTTTTTGCAACCCGTAAGATACAGACAGATTATACACAGGTCTAGTCTTGAAATGTTCTAAACTTAAAAGTAAAGATATATACATACATACATATATAAAACACATATCAAGCCTCAAACCTTAAACTCAATTTGCGACATTAATTTTAATGACAAATTTACTAATAAACATCGATGATATGTACGACATGATATCTCTTATTAGTTATTGAGCTTGAAAACTGAGAAATTATTGGCACTTTGATTGTATAATAAAAAATGAGGGTAGATTTGCGGTCATTACTGTGTAGCCATAAAATATCGGATTATTTGCCAGTCGATCCATCCATCCCAGAGCTTATCGAGCATTTCAACGCGGAAGGCACGTCCAGGGCAACGGGGACGACGTTATCCTGATGATAACATGAGACCCTAATTGTTATGTTTTCGTCGTTCCCGCGCGAAAAGTAGCGACTAAGTAATAATGCCCAGTACGGCCCAGCAAGGCGGCCAGACCTGTTTGACCAGAAATGCGTAACGCGCTCAGTACGGACGTGTTTGATAAATAAATGCGTCATGATTTCCGGTTACGGCCGTGGGAGTGTCTTCACGAACTTCCCACAAAGGAAAAGTCTCTCTATTGCTCCTATTAAACTGTATACTATTAAAGCACACTTAACAAACTCTAAGCAAAGGAAAACTTACGCGAAGCTTAGATTAACGAATATGACGAATGAAAGATGTCTAATTATTAAGAAAAGTTTGTGAAGCGACATATCAAAAATATATAAAGAGAAAATAAACTCCAATGGTGGCTTTTGAGCTGAAATATCATTAAACGTTTTTAAACTTTTGGAAGTAAGTAGATTAATTGCTATGTATTACGTTTGTCACGCTAGAATAGTATTTTAATTATAACTGTTATATAAAAAAATTTTTTTTAACAGATTCCTATTCACACGTTGCAAGTTTTGGATGAATAATAATTAGTACCGACTTCACGACGGTTTAGTCATATGTGATCGAAGGATGGGATAGATCGCTCGCGCACGACAGCGCGAGCGTTCTTTTTCCGGCCCACCCCTCTTTTATTTCTCTCACTCTCTCCTTTTTTAAAAGTAGATTTTGTTATCGCTCTGGGGCAGGAGTCCGGCAACGAAACCGGATGTCCGCCCACGCAGGATGTGACGTCAGAGCTGCTGGCAGCCAGCAAGTACCGTAAACCAGCCCGACTGCTTGCAACGCAAATATTTCCTCTTTATGCGTCTCTTTCTTTTGCTCCCCTTTGCCCCCTGTACTGATTTGTTGTCCCCTTCTATCCATTCTCTATATTCGTTCTTTTGCCTTACGACCCGCGCACGACTCAGTGTTTTGAAGTATAGTTTGACTGGCATAGAATGAGAGACAAAAGTTTTAAGGTAATAGAGCTAAACTGGTATTGCCTTTTTAATAGCAATAGTTGGTTAATTTACGGTGAATCAGTAGTCACTTGTTACTTGTAGCACGATAAAGTAAAAGAAAACACTTTTGTAATCCTGAAAGTTATCTTTAAGGCTCAAAGAAAAGAAAACACTTTCGTAATCCTGAAAGTTATCTTCAAGGCTGGTATTCATAAGTATACTCTTAATATATTTTCAAACAATCGCAGAGCCGTATTATCGTCTTACGACACTTAAGATGATTTTGAAATAACAATTGACTATGAATACCGGCCTAAAAGCCTACCGGCCCTTCGTCTTAGTCCTTTCGTCGTGAACCTTAGCAACAGGTTATAGAAAAACTTTCCTAATGACGGTTTCAAGAGGCTCTCTCTCGAATTTTTAATATATAGTTATTTGTATGGACACGATTAGGTGCCTATGATTCGTCATAGGGTTTCAGATGCCTGTTAGACCGTGTCTAAAAACGGTAGAATTGATGGTAGCCCATCAAGTTGAAAAGTATTCGAGCTCCCAATTCATTGTAGATCTCGTTTTCCCTAGCGAAATATAAATACATTAATGCATTTAGCATTAAATATTCAAGCAAATATTTAAAGTTTACATAAAAGATTTTTCCGAGATGCAATCCCAACATAATAAATATCAAAACTAACAATTAATTAGCATTAATTAATATTAACGTGGTAAAACATTTTAGTAATTAAATACTTGATAAAATTAAGATACAAAGTTAAGAAATTTTAATATTAAAGGAAAACTCTCTCTCTCTCTCTCTCTCTCTCTCTCTCTTTCTCGCTTCTCTCTATACGTGTGTGTAGATACTATACACACACACAATATCGAATGTAATTATCTTCGAAATAACTTATGTTTTAGGTAGAAACAATCAGTATTCCCTCGGCAATTCCATTGACATCCGGGAAAAATGCTCACGGAGCCTAAAATAATCAGACCGAACTAATATGGGTCTCCTATTCCCAGTCGCGATCTTCGTATTTCGGGAAAGTTTCTTCAGTCCAATGTCCCCCCCACCCCATTACATAGTGGATGGAATATATGGAAAATATTAGAGCACCACTCACGACCTACGACCTTCCGATGACTGATTTACTGTTTTCTTCTGAAACCGATCCTCCCATCCTGATCATCGTCTCACCCTTCGTCCCTTCTGTTCCTTCTTTCACGCGCGTAGCACGACCATTTCGTAAATGGAGTTACGGTCGACTTGAAAAATATCGATACAATGACCCTTCTCGAACTCCATAATTCCTATGCTCGCAGAGAATCGTGAGATCGGGTTCAACGTGTCACCTCTATCAAAATCTAGGGGTGAAAATTGGTAACTCCGGCGTGGCGTATCCAACGTGAAAATGTTTATCTGTTTTAGTCTATAGAAATTTGGAAGCGACAAGTACTCGAGATTATTCATCGCGTGTTTCGGAAAGTCGCGATAACGCAGAATTGGGTGGGTACGCCATTAGAAATGTAGCAAACTCCTTAAGCAAGCTGTTAAGTTTTCGTCGCCCTCATCTAACATGGCAAATAGACCATTAGCAAGCTCGAGTACTTTGGAATGCGTCGGATTCTTACAGACGTTACGGGAATATTGCGTCTTCTGGAAAGGATACCTACGTTAAGATGTGAAGCCTCTTTCACGTTGTTCATCTTAATTTTGCAAATACTCGCGTGAATCTTCCGTCAATGAGGCTTGATCGAAGTATTAGAAGAATCGGAAAGATAACGGCAACCCTATTTACATCTTTAGTAATTTTATGACAAGTAGAACGCATTTTTAATGACAATTATAACTTGACGTAACAAAACCACAAATGGTAATAAACCGCGAACAATTAACATTAAAATGCGTCCTGTTATCGTCATAGGCCACTTTGCAAATTTACCTGTTGAAAATTTCATAAATTTACATCAGTGAATTTCTTGGTTCGCGCGCATCGGATATCGCGAAGCGTATCTGTACACTGGAGGACAGTTGGTTGATAATCTTTCCAAGGGTCATTTATGAAGTGGCGCTTAAATTGTAGGCGGCGATCTGACAGAGAAAAAAAAGAAAGGGCCAAGAGGTGTCGGTGTTAAGAAGCGATGGATCCTTAAACACCCCGTTGTGTGCGTGATTCGTGCCCTTCTCGCGTTACGCCACGCTGTCTGTGTTACGTTGTTTCGCTGCTCGTAACGGCTGAAACTCATCGAGAAGGAGACAGAAGGAAACCTGTCGACAAATTTTCGACCGAAATGTCGTAGCGGATGCCCACATAAAAGGCCCGAATGCAGCTTTTATATTTATAACACACACGCTGTTATAGATATAAGAATTTATGATCGTAGAGAAAGAAAGACTTGATTACTTCAATCGATATCTCTGTACGTACATTCGATGTTTCTAATTATTTGAATCATCATTTTTATGTACGTACATATATTTTTTCAATTGAAATACTCAGTGTTTTCGTACAAATTGTTAAGCAAAAATGCCGAGATTACCGACATTTTTCATAAAATTCTTGTCTTCATTCACAAGGTAAAAGAAAACAAATAGCGCGAGGACAATTAAGAAAAAAATGTCCACTAGCCCATGAGGAAATGGCAAATATCCTGGCTCGTCTCGGTTGGGACCCCGCTTCCGGTTTGGTTTATGGCACCTTCTCTCTCACCTGGTCGACATTGTTTCTTTCTTTAAGACGTCGCTAATAACCGCTCTGCGGCTTTTCCGCACGCCGCTCTCAATATTTGCTTACCTTCCTTCGTCGAAATGTCCTGCACGGGATTGTACATACAAGGAGGACTCACGAGCTCTTTGGGGCCGCGTGTCTGGTTCGTGTTCCTCAGCTATAACCACATTAAAACAATTCATTTAGAAATAAATTACGTAACAGTTACATATTTAGTCTTTCCAGTACAAATGCTAAAGCTTCGCTTTTGCTAAGATACTTGCATTTTTTTCAAGCTTATTTGATATTATTTATTTATTAGCCTTAATTTCATACGAGTGAAAAAATTAAAAGGAACATAGACCATAGTGCAGTCATGTATGGTATATGTATATTTTCAATACCTATAGTATTCAAAGAATTAATTTTTCATCAAGGGAAACAAGATAGCTACATATCATTTTTTAAGAAAGATTGTGTGAACAATAAAATCTTTTCTTACGAAATATATTCATGATGAGAAACCAAACAGCTTCTTTGTAGCAATGCGAGAACTCGCAAATAAATTCCAGTCATTCGTTATTGGTACTTAGACTAAATAGAGCGAGAAGTAGTCTATAAATCAACAGACTCGAGGTTGTTTATAATAAAGGCGAAGATAAAAGAGAGTAGAGTCTTCGAGATAAATAGGGGTTAGTGACCCTTTCTCGAGCCGCTCTCGCTCCTGCTCCTGCTCTTGCAACTGTTACATATATGTATCTTTCTTTTTCTTCACTTGCTCGCAAGAAGCTTTCCTCAAACTGAAACGAAACGATTTATCGGTTGTAATTGTTAATTTCGGCTGCGAACGAGTATATACTGATTGATGTACGAAGGCCCGATAGGTTGTACGAATATCGTGTTAAAAAACACATTAGTTGAGACACTCATTGTCAGAATAAAGTTTTATATTCTTGGGATCAGACAGTTTAATTTTTTTGTTTGGAAATCAATTGAAAGCGTACTTAGTTGATTGAGAAAGAGAAATGGAATCCGCGACACTATGCAAATATTGTATAATACTATTATGAAATACTTAATTAATATTGCATATGTGGTAAACAAAAAATTGCATTAAACATGTTTTAACTTTCAAAAAACTTAAAAACACTTTCTCCCTTCTGTTACAATTTGAAGTTAAACCATAATATCGTTCTCCACAATTCCTATGAAATCACTAGAAAAAGCACCTTTTGTAATACTTTTTTCGAAGAGATGTAGGATTAAGATACGTCAACTGACTTTCTCATGAGAACGGTTAATCCTTTTGACATCAGAAAAAGTACGAATGGATTTCGGAGAAAAGAAAGCGGACACGTTGAGTCTGTCGTGGTGCGCTGATGCTCCCCAGCCGACTCATAACTTTTTGGGTTCTTCGTTTTATTACCCATTAACTTCGAAATAATGTATAATTTAGCGTTTTAAGAAAGTTTGATCGTTCAATCTTTTTCTCTTGTGATTAAACTTCCTAATCTGTATCGAGATAAGATTATTAATGATTCACAAGTCATTTTTAATTAGAAATCTAAAATTTTTTAATATAATTTTATACTAAATTAACATATTGATAAACTAAAATATAAATGTGATATGTACAATATCACATATTGAACATGAGATTTTAATATCAAATTTTAGTAACAATCTCCTAGAGTCAACGTGTTAATAAAATTTCAAATATAATAATATTAATATTAATAATATTAACAGAAAATTAGTAACTAGAATTTTATAATATTAAAGCTTATTTTAAAATTGTAGATAATATGATGTGAAAACATTTCGGCATGGTTTTTTTTATATGCATTGTGTTGTTCTAACCGAACTGATTATTCATCAACATTATATAAACTGATCAATCAATCTGGCTTATCACAAGTGTTCCACAGAAGATTTAATTAGGCAATCGTTTTATTCAGGATAGCCGCATACCGCATGTCAGTTACACGTGTGTTCAAGCTCGTTAGTGAGAACCTGATGCTTCCTGCGTCAGGTAGTTAATAGCTGACGCGCGTGTATTCGGTAGGTTTATAGCAAGATTATGCGTCTCGCGTTTTGACAATATATTTCGGATTATTAACGAATTTGTCCAAATCGTCGAAATCTGATTCTGTGCCAAAATATAATTAATATGCAGTTTAGCAATCTGCGTATTTGTTTTTTAGAAACATTTATGCGATTCCACAAGTTTATTCTCCTTTAAAGAATGTTTTCTGTTTTACTTCTCAAACGCTTTAATAATATTATATTAAAATCGAATTATTGAGCAATTGAAGAACTAATTAATTTCTTCATGGATAAATGTTGAAAAATAGAAAAAAGTTATTCGCCTTTTTGTTTAGCTATATGTTATTCAGTTTAATTCCATAGCAATAAATCGAAAAAGAAAATAAAGGGAGAAAGTTCAAAGGCCTTTGAGTTAGCGTGATTGAGAATAGAATACGGTTCACGTCTTCCTTTTTGTCGTACAATGAAGTCTTCGAAACTGCAGCGAAATTTCCATTGGCGTGATGTCTCTCTCGTCTTATTTCCCACGTCATCGACGATCGTCTTCTTTGTCCGTGCGCAGACACTGCGTGATAAAGCTACAGCTCATTGTTCGTCTGGTAGTTGCTAATTGGGTTAGCCCCCATTTTCTTTTCATTTGTATGTCATGTCGCGAAAAGTCGCGAAAATATTATGGAAACCAAATCGAATTGAACGTTAATTTGTATGAGATTGTTCTTTTATGCAGTAAGATAATTTAATTATCTAACGACAATTAGTCGAATACACATTTCTAAGCTCATGTAGGGGAAGCAGATAGGTACGTATGTGTATAATAAAAGTGGAAAATGGTCAAACTCGATAATTGCTAGAAAAGTTCTGAATAAATTATTTCATATTATGTAATTATATCGTATTAGGCATTGGATTGTCGTCAATTCCACATTTGATATATTAATATTAATTGATTAGATTAAGGTCTTGTATTCTTAAATTTGATTATACGTAACAATGATTTATAGGCTCATCGTAAAATCATAATTTATTCGAATGATAATTTTGCCGGCTCTATATTTGTTATGATAGAGAATATTATCGTGTTTTACATACGATAGGAATGTAAATATAATGATAATGATAATCGACGCGGTAATGCTAAAATGCCTTAGGTCGTTTTTTCCTTTTCTCTTGCACCGTCTGCACGTGCAAGTGTGAGAAACACGTATCGTGGTCGCGTGCCGTCTCGTATCACCTTATCAGCCTTATCACATTTTATCGGGTTGAGGTAGTAGTTTTGTACGGCTCCGCGTTAAGATACCGAGGTGTCGTTGTGATCACAAAACGTGAATGATTTATCACGATCTATTTGTGGTTTTGCATTGGCCAATCACTGTATTTATACGACATGTATAAACATCAATCTCTCTTCATTAAAGTTACGGAAATAACATATGCATCTTCTCTTTTATATAAAAATTTAGTAATTTTATTAAATTTATTGCGCTTTGTCTCACGCGTGTTCTCTAATTATAATTTTTCTTTGTAGTATTGCATGTTATAGTAGTTTTCCTTAAGAGCCAGAAATTATATGTATGGAAAAGAAAGTGTACTTATCGTTTTATACTTTTCGTATACATCTCTCAAATCATTCTGTGGTCAAATGTAGTCCAGTGGCCTTCCTATACAGAAAAAGAAGATAATGAAATGTGCGTTTTATCCTTTTCCAATTTTTTGCCGAAAATGTTCGAATATGTGTTTTACCTTTAAATCGTTCAGTCGTGCCTCCAGTAGATACTACGTGAGCAAAAATAGACAAGGATACGAGACAAGATTATCAAGGATACGAGAACGCGTAACATTAAGCAGATTAGCTCTATCTTGAGCCACGGGATGAATGAGTTACGTATGATTATACAGCGATTGCATTATCTTCTATTTCTACTGCCAGCAGTTATCATAAGCGTGCGTACGGCGAGTGGAGTACACACCGCGATTGCGGGCTTTCTATCGCCTTTTAAGAGTCGCATAGTAGCCTAATCTGCAAGAGCAGTCGCAATCGTCGGTGCAGCTTCAGCGGCAGACACTGCGACGACACATTACTCCGATGGTGAATATAGCGGCGTAAGCAGTTTCAAATGCCACGATTCGTCTTTGATTCATTGCGAATAGAGTCATCAAAAGAGAAACAAGAAAATTCTTTTTTAAATAAAGCTAACGTAATAATCTCATCAACAAAAGTGATATTATACAGACTGCTTGGCGCAACTTTAATATATTTTGGAGTTTTAATTTCTTGAAAAATTATTACTCTTTTATCTAATTAATACGTTGAATCGTTTAATATGTTGATCGCTCTGCGATGATACATAGGTTTCGCTTTATCAGTTTTTATACGTGTCAGTTTGAAATAAACGAGCAGGCGACTCAATCACCGTGAATCATTTTTTTTTTGCTTGCGCATATGAATGTCAATCGCAGATTATAAATTACAGCTTTACGAACGGTATGCCGAGAATATGTCACCCTCGTGGGCGCGATGTACGCGAGAACACCTGGCCTTCTTCTTATCGGAAATAGGCAGAACGTGTACCTATACCTAGCGCAACGCCGTACCTGATCCAACGACTCCCTCACCTCACTTTATCTCGCTTCACCGCGCCTCGCCTCATCTGCCTACAATGCGCTCTCTGTTATTCCAGTGTCTTGTATAAATTTCTTTATTTCTATTTCTCTCGAGTCTTCGCCTCGTTCCTCCTGTCCTCCCTTTCTCCCTTGATTTTAAAATAAATCGAATATCTACGTTACGTATTTCTATTATCATAATTTTTTTAAATCTTATCTAAATAAGCTGCTTGTTTAAATTTATGGTATTATAAATTATTACGGTGAAATATTTCGTCAAATAGAAAGAGAAATGGAGGAGGAGATTAAAAAGAAAAAAAGGGAGCACGAGAGATAGAGATAAAGAGGCTATTCAATCTCTGAAAATCTCGTCATAAACCGCATCGATGTATATACGCACCACGTTCGTATTGCGGATAACAGAGACTGTTTTTGTGGGGGTCTGTAAGATAAGAGCAACCTCTGGCCTCGATGTACAAAACCTCTTCCGCTCGTCCAGTGACTCTGAAACTCGCTCTTGCGGCTACCGTTCAGGAAAGTGGTACCATCAATTCTCGCGTATATCTCGAGGGATAATAAACGCTTAGCTCTCGTGCTATAATCATTTTAAGGGCTTCATATTACGCGCACCTTGCGTATCACTGCAATAGACAATTCAAAGAAATACAGATTTGCTAACGACAAACGTACAAGTATGATATAAGTATATGATAGAGCACTAGTTAAATAAAGACAGACGGATCTTATGAAATGTTAATCTAGGGGATGATTCGTGGAATGTCGCTTTTTTATAATATCTCAAAAAATTAAAAACTTATAGAAAAACATATATACAAGAAGAGAAAGATGAAATATATTGATTATAAAACTTTATAGGTAGGAAATATTCGTTTGACATAAAGAAATGATATTTGATTATCATTTCAAGTTCCAAGCTGATTTCGTGAAATTGATAAATCTATTATATCATTTCAATATTTTGTAATATCTTAATAAAATTTGTATTATTTCTTCAATTTCTTAAATATTTAGTAAAAAGTATCTTTGATCGGTCAGATATAAGACTGTCGCTCACAGATGGAAGACGAGGTCTTTGCGGAAATTTACGCGTCACCCAGACACGAGTGGACATGGCACTCAAAGTGTTAATATAATATCAACTACCATAAAATTAAATTGATCATGCGTATTTCTTTGCCGTCCATGTCGACTATTTGTTTTACTATTGCCGCAATGAAGAAGGTCCTCCTCGTTGCAAACGCACATGTCCGTTGCGTATATTTTCTTCATTGAATGATTAATCGGGGTCGCAACTCTGCATCTCCTCGTTGTAGATAATACGTAGGGGGCGGCTAATTCCTTTCCGTTGATTTTTAAAGCCTTTAAATTAAACTTACAAAGTTAAACTTACGTTAACGTAGTTATTTTACGTTTCATTATTATTTTTCGAATTTTGCATTTTTTTCATAGAATTTACTAAAGCGTAAAAATATATTTAATTATTATGAATTAATGTGTGTGTGTATGTGTGTGTGAAAAAGATTGGCGAATAAAATAATATTTGGGATTATTTCTCAAAGGGATAATTTAGTTATTCTAATATCGTTCGATATCATCGATGAAGAAAGAATCTGTTTTTAAAAACCATATTTAAAAAGTTTAATGTTTAAATTGAAATGTGAGAAAATCTATTAAATACATTTCTTACAATCGCACGTTATTTTTTTCATGTCCAGAGAGTAATCTTTGACAGGCGGTATTATCGGTAACGCGCCAGACTACCCCGCGCGTATAAACGTACATTTTATTTACATTATTTCAGAGGTTGGTCAAAGCGAAACTGTACTTGGACCTTTTGTGCAAAATATGTTTTTTAATAGAATTCGTCGAGCGGCAGCAGCAGATAATCCAATGAGCCTGACCTTTCCAATTCGATTAGGTAATGTCAATAAGGTCGGTCCAATGTTAAACGGTCGATATACCGTCATCAGGGGTGATACTACTTACGGTAGCCTGAATGAAGTCGCTATTGAATCCGTGCATTCCTCAAGCAAAAGATCTTTTATCATATAGATTTGTATAAAGATAGTAGAGTAGTACAAAAGTATACATCAATACGGAAATTAATTAATGTACATATGGACAAAAATTGTTCTTTTGCATAATATGAAAACTGTGTCGAAAAGAACGAGTAAAGATGATAGTGGAGAACGAATATTTACGATTACTTTCGATACCGCAATTTAACATTTATTTTTAATTATAATTATGTTTGGGAGGGATTTAAATAAAGTCGTGGGATCTTTCCATATTGCGCCAAATACTTACTGATTCATACGACAATTTAATTTGAGCAGTTTTCAATGGGAAATGTTTCTCTCTTTCTCTCTCGACTTCTCAACATAAAACTAATTATTAGTCATAGTGTATGATGATGTCTGAACTTTGTCGGATGAGCTAAGTCACGAGCTAGGATCAGATCAGTTTTAGTTCGGGGCGCACGTGACATTCTTGAGGTTTTCCCTCGTGTGCCGCACGTTCGTGCGACAGATTACTCAGCGGCCGCATGGACAATCGAGTTATGCATCAAATCGTCACGATCGACCCATATTACATCGTTCGAGGTCAGACAATGGTCTATTAAGAGAGCGAGAGCGTACGTGCGGTATGCCGCGTGCACTTCGCATCAATTATTTGAAATATACGAAGAATTGCCGAGAATCGACATGTTATAACATTTCAATAAATAAATAAAATTGAAGACTAGGATCGCTACGTATGTGCTCGTTGGTCCTAACGTGATACGCGTGAACCCCTCGATGATTAAAAATAATATTTTTATCGTCCCAAGAGAACAGCTCGTAAAATCATTCTTTTCTCGTTTCTTTACTCTTATTAGCCTCGTTTCTCTCTCTTTCTCTCTCTCCTCCTCTATCACTTTCTCACTTCTTTGTACATGCACGCAGTGTCCATCGATACGTGAGTGCGTGAGTGCGTGAATGCGTGTGCCACCACTAACGACGCGTAGATAAGAGCACGTAGTTATTTTTGTAACATACCGGCTAGCAACAGTTACTCGGTGTCATCACGCACTGTGTCCTACGCGTCTGTCGAATCTCGATCGATTTCAACATATTCTTGCGGTTTTTATTGCGCGGTTATTATGCGACCGCGGTTACTCGGTTGGAAAGTAGAACGGGCACGCAACTGAAATTCATTCATTTCAGTTAGGCTAAAGACTTTCGGTTTTACATACAACACAAATTCATAATTCATATTTTACCAATTCACACACACAAAAGAGGTGTAAGCAATCTCCTCGTGATGCACCTTGAGTATTCAAAATCGACAGTATTGAACAATGAAGTACGGAACATTATACGTAAAAGTGCTTAATTTCCGAAAAATAGATTCGAAACACCGAAAATGAATAAATGGGGAAAAGCACACGTGTGACAGCCATGCGCAATTGCGCATGTACTAGTACGATAGGCACGCTACTACTACGGTATTCATTGTTGAGAGTTTCGATGATGTTTACCTCTACTTGTTCTCTTTAAAAGTACAGGTGCATGGCTAGGATTTTTCATACTTCAATACATTGGTAATTTATCGAATGAGACATGAAATAGGTAATTGATTTGATCGTACAGTCTTGATCGGATATGTCGGGGCGACGGAATCAGCGTCGCAGTCCACCAGGGAAGCGATCGTCAAGCAGGAGGAAGAGGGGAAAGCAGTGGCGACGACGACGATAAAGAGCGAGGACGTCATCGGGCACGAAGTCGGCCAGCAGGAGCAGGAGCAGCAGCAGGAGCAGCAGCAGCAGCAGCAACAGCAGCAGCAACAGCAGCAACACTTGGCATTTGTGGCGACCGGGGAGACTGAAGAGGAGGATAGCGGTGTGGGCGTGCTGGAGGCGGGACAGGCGGAAATGGAAAATGGCGCCATGGTTGAGCCAACCGGTGCCGAAGCAGTCGCTATTGCGGTCGCCGCCGTCGCCGCTGCTGCCGATGATCGTACCGACGAAGTTGATCCCAGCACCACTTATACCCTTCACGAGCTCGACTATCATCCCACACATATAATCCACGAGAGGTGAGTCGGAACAAATATCCCGATCAAATATCAAAACGAATATTCTGTATAAAACACTATGATAGAACGATGTAATTTAATCGCGGCATGTTACCCCTTTTATAATTGCGGAACAAAACTATCTCGCTACAGTTTGCGTGGAGTTTCACTTTTTTCTTCTTCTTTTTGTGTTTCTCAATTATTCTGGAAAATCTTATTCTGGAGTGATTATTATACACGTACGATTTCAACAATATTGAAAATATTGTTGACAATAATACAATAAATATTACCGCTCAAATATATCGACGGATAAAAACTTACTGATCGAAAGCACATGTTAGTTGATAAAAGTGTTTTCTATTTTCATTTAACCCTTAAAGTTTTGGGGGCGGTGATATGAGGGAGGAGCAGCAGCAGCAACAGGTTTCACACCCGCCCCACCAGTCGCACCACCAACAGCAGCAGCATGACGCACACCATCATCGTCAACAGCAGCAGCAGCGGCAGCAGCAGCAGCAGCAGCAACCTCCGCCGCCGCCACCACCGCCGCCGCCGCCGAGGCAACTCCATCACCAACAGGCGCAACAGTATGTTCAACTTGGGGCGAGAGAGGTCCCGGTTCCCGAGGGAGGGGATAACCGGCACCCGACGGAGGCCTCCATCGCGCCGGAAGGGCGCCGCTCTGGCAGTCACATGCCTCACTCCACGATGCATCGTTACGGAACCGAGACGCTCTCACCAACGACGACGGACCACCATCACCATCAACAACAGCAACATCACCATCACTTATCCGAGATACATCAACATACCACTCTAGCTCCCGCTCATCGTCATTTGGAGGATCCGCAGCAACATCACCAGGAAAACGACGAGGATGTGGATCGAGGGGTGAGCAGCATCGCCGTGGCCATGAGGGGTGCACGGAACGATTATTTAGGCGTACTCTTTTCGAATCTCAATGCGTCGAGCACTACGTCCAGCAATGGTGGCAGCAATCATCATCACCATCATACGTCGCACCACCTGGAGGACGTATTGTCCGAGGAGTCTTATTTGCAACATCAGATCCGCGCTGGCGGAGCCCCTCCGACTAGCGGCGGTTCTCCATCGGTGAGGACCGTCGGCGGTTCCCCGACCTCTAGTCATAGTCCGCACGACGATCAGGATCTCTCGTCGCCACATCGACAGGCCCAGGAGAGTTATAGTCCCACTGAACAGGGCAGATTGCAGTCTTTTACGCATCTTACGGCTATGCAACCACCACCGTCGGTGCAGACCAATCACGGATTGCAGGAAGCCGAGCGCGTGTCCGATCAGCTGTACATTGACTCGCTCTACACGCATCATGCCGCCAGTACCCCCCATCATCATCATCAGGACCAACACGACCAAGGCCCCTCCGCGCCGCATTCGCCCAGCGGCCCACTCTCCAGGTTAGTGGCGATCGTTATCGTTATCGTTACGTGATGCAACGGATCCGCGAATGTGCCAGGTGTGAACGGAAATTAAACCTTTGAAAACTTTTGCTCCATTTTTCTCACTGGCAAAATGATATTTTTTCGTTTCTTCGTCTTTGAAAAAAACGCCGTCTCTCAAGGATGAAATTATTTTAGCGCCGAAAAAATAGAATAACCGGTGAATAAACTACGTGTCGACCGCGAAATATTTTCGACGTCTTTTAAAGCGGTGTATGGATGTGCTATTGGCGCTTTTATTATCAGACCATTTGTGAAAAATTAATAGCGATGTAACATTATAAATTGCATTATTACGCGTAGCATCGTTCGTTGACATCGTTACAACGCGTTTTTATCCGAGCCCTGCGGTTATCTCGTATAGAAAATCGTTTTACTCCAGTTCCTCATTTACCGGGAATTTATTCAGTTGCCGTCTCGGAAATATGGAGACAGTACGAAATATGCACGTCACTTTTAATGTCACTTGAAATCGCGATTTCTTCTAACTAGAGAATAGGTCGTTTGATAGGACGATTAAGGAATTCAACTAGCTAGTTTACAACGAAGTGTGTTACAACGATATACAATTTTTATCTTGAAAAATAATTTTTATCGAAAGTGCGGTACGATCAAACGCGCTATCCTACGAGACGTATATATATGTATATACTTGGATTATTGCATCCATGTAAACGTACAGTCCTTTCCTGCGCGCAAAAATATTTACTCGCGAGCTTTAAAAGCTATTCCGCTTCACGCAGGTCTGTATGCGTAGGCGATACTTAATATACAGCCCGAAACAAAGCGCAACCGTCGGAAGACTGCCCGGGCCCTATGCTAACAACCGTATGAAAGCGAAGATTGTCCCCACCCTCACTGCCATGTTTGTTGATTTATCTCGGGCACGAGCCTTTGAATTTAGGTACTCGAGATCCTAAGGTGGTCACGATCTTTTTCTGTCACGATCCTCTCGATATTATAATATTTGTTTCTTCAATCTTTGATCGCCGATTAGTAGTTTCACAACTTTAACAGAGTGTTTCAATTCTTTCCTCTATATATCTCCTGTTGCGTTCGTTGAGATGGAGATCTTTTTTAAGATGTTACTTATAATACAATTCCAATGCTACAATCGCATTGCGCGTTAGCTGCTTTTTCAATTTTACCGTGATTCATATTTAAAAATGTTTTGTTCTCTCAAAGGAATACAAATTTTTTAATGACGATCATTAATACACAAGGGTTAAACTGTGAGAGACTGGTCTTATAGTTGTTGAATAACAAGAAATACCGAGATTAATGATCGAATTGAACAACGAATAAGAGATAATTTTACTCGGATTTCGCGCAACTTTCGCTCTTCGCGCTTTTTTCTTCATGTCCGATGCTGGCGATAAGGGTTCATTCACCGATCGAAATGATCCACAGATCGCATTGTTTGCTACCCTCCGATTCTGGGAAGGGAATGAGACAGATTGCTCGCATCGCGAGACTCGCGTCAAAGGCGTCATGCGTCATATCCATGGTTCTATGTTGATTCATTTGATCGGCGCGCACAATAACTGTTGGATTTATCTTTATTACGTGACAATAAATGGGTAAAGGAAGAATCGCACCTCTGGCAAATGTATACGGATTTACTTTGGTTCGATAAAAATTCACAGAAAGAAAAAAAAATTACCTTTGAAAAGGATATTAATAATTAACGGTAATAAATATGATTAATAAACTTTTCTCAACACGTCAGCTACAATTTTACCCGTGATTTTATCCATCGATATAGCCGGTCTTATCTGATGCGTCGGATCTGCATCCGATAAGATTTTATTGACCATTGAATGCGATTGACTGATAGATTCCCATTGACTGTTACCTCGCAATTCCACGAAAAGAGAGCAATCGGATGATCGCGTTCACTTTCATCGTGGCAGATGTAATCGAGAAGAAATGTAGAGAAAGAGAGGGGGAGGAAAGGAGAAAAGGAGAGGGAGGAGGAAAAAGAAAGATGAAGTATTCGTATTTCTCAACTCACGCTCTGTGCACGTGCAGAGACCATGACCTCTCAAATTTGATAGCAAAAGTTCGAGTGCAGATTGCAATCCGTTTTTCGTTATTTCTTTTTGCTGTTTGCTACTTTTTTGGCCGATTTGAGAGATTGCGCCAATGCAAAGAAATTGTTCGTCCTCTTATGCAATGGTTACGTAAATTTATTTCTATCTTGAATTCTGCAAAGAAAAATTATTTTTTATTAACAGGTTATAAAAAAAGAGCTGATTTTACTCATCACTATCAGATAACAGTAATCTTCGTTGTCATAATTGTCTATCATTTTCTTATGTGCCTTATATGCCAGTACTAGCAGCAATCTTATAATTTGAAACGAAACAGGATTACACTATAACACGAATTAATTGATATTATATTGAAATAAATCAATATTACATGATAAATCACATAATAAAATGACGGTTGATGATGAGAAAAAAAATTAAAAATTTCCTTTTCTTTTTGGAAGCTAGTTAGAAGAATATTTTATGCCTGCAGTTTGAGTAATGAAAAATCTGCGAATATAACATTGTAGGTTTACTCTGAATTTATCCTGCAGACTGTGCAAAAGAATCAGTTTTCAAAATCTATGTAAACAGCTATAACGAATTAAGTTACAAATACGAAGAAGAAAACTCGAGAGTTAATAAATCGCGATTGTTAACAGTGACGCAAAGTTTGTGAATCATTTGAGAAAGTTTACAATTCGTAACACATACACACATCCACACTGCCTTCTACGAAATATTATACGTAGAACGAAACCCTTTGCACCAGGACAAACTCGTATCATCTAACTTTTCAATTTTCTTGTTATGAATTCTCGGTGTATTGTTTAGTTGTTATGTTCTACTAACACCATTTGTACATTTCTTCTAAATTTTTGTGATATTAAACCTTTTTATTTTTTTTTCAAACACTTGACACTTATAATGAAACTAGAAATTTCAATGAGTGTTAAATATATATATATATATATATATATATATATATATAGTGCTAAAACTCCAAGGTATCAGGAGGCGCGTGCGATACACGTGCAATACGCAGCTGTCTCTACACCTACAGACGATTTCAACATTTGTTTTACTTCACGAGTAGCAGTCTTTCGATATGCCGGCGGAAGTGGCACGTGGTAGATTTTACTTTACACAGAGCATTCCGACAAGCATCGATTTGTCATTCAACATAATTACTCTCATCTGATCAACGTTTATTCCCAGATTAAGATTCTAAATATCCGACTGTGAATTGTCGGAATATAATTAAATTATTCCAATATGCAAATCAACATTATACGAAGATAATTCGGAGTTTAATATTTCAAAAGTCAAATCTATTTGAATTTACAAATTTGTAAATTTTGAGAGAGAGAGAGAGAGAGAGAGAGAGAGAGAGAGAGAGAGAGAGAGAGAGAGAGAGAGAGAGACTATTGGACAAAAAAAAGACGTTGCATCACTTCGTCTATGTCGTGGTGTCGTCAAGACAGGACGAAAGCAAGCCACGAGGCGTAATCGGCGAAGAACGTCAAACAGTGGGGCGTCTTGAGTGGCCGATAACAATGGTGGGGATCACTCGTGACAGACTCTGTCAGAAAAGGCAAAGTTGGGGTACACTGCGAAATGTGATCGCCGCGTCGGTGATATCTCGGTAGGAGGGGAAAACACGTAGAAAATAACAAGTGGGGATAATTGTCCGTCACTACAGGAGGGTCTCTTCGAGTGGGGAAGGGATTGCAGAAGGGGAAATCCTGACCACCTTCGAGGTCCTCCACAACTCCATTCGGCTCGACGTTTCATGCACTCTGTTAGATTATATTCCGCTCAGTTCTTGTCTGCCCGGTGACAGATACGGGACGCTCTCTGGCTCTTTTCTTTTTTTCCGGCACCGCATTTTTTACTTTGCCCTCTCTGCTCTGTACGACAAAACGAAGACAAACCTCAGCGAAGGAAGAGGAGAGAAGTTATCGAAACGCATCAGCCTGTTACGCCTGCTAAGATGCAGTGAGTCTTTTTCTAATGAAAGATTTATCTTATGAACCGGGTACTTCGTTATTTATCGATACGTCTAATGCTCGATATTATATCTTCTCTAATGGTGCTTCGTATATGCTGCTTTATTTTGACTCTGTGACATGTAATTAACTAAATTTTGATAAAAATCATATGCATGTCACGCAAGTCTTAGATATTTGAAGATTATATAGAAATTATATGAAGAACTGATAATAATAATGTACTACGAATTATATTATCTTATATAATCAATTATAACAATTATTTATATATATATATATATATATCTGTATTTACGCAATCCTAACGGATCTATACGGAAATCAATACAAAGTTTTGGAATTCTTTCACTGAATAGATAGTGACGAAACTAAATTTCAAATTAACTCTGACGGGATTAAATGGGAATTATTGTTCTATTAGATCGGGTAATTATGTATAATTATTTATTTATTACCATGTCATCAACAACATATATTTGTCGTATTTGTTTAATATTTGATATTCTTAATATTATGATTTATAAGATAATATTATATGTAGACATATTTGGAACGAAGATATTAATTCAAAAAGAAATGTGAGATCATCTATCAAATTATTATTTTAGCCATTTCAATTATTTTCAATTACGTAGTTATTCTCTTTTTTTCTTTCTCTCTTATCGTATTGCAACGTGTTATGTATTTTGTCTAATCGCAAATGAATTAATACGCACGTAATCAGTTTACCGTTTAACCTATATATTATTCTTTTTAGGTGTCAATCAATTAAATATTGTATACTTTCTTAAAAAAACGAGGTTTAATCTCGCTTTAAAAAAAAGTAAGTAGCGTTAATTAATGCAACGTGACAGCAAAATAATTGCAATATAAACAAAATATTTTAAAATGTATAAAACTCTTTTATCTTAACATATATATTTACTACATATCTTCCACATTAATCTTACACGCGTATACGCGCTTCTTTTAAAAATGTAGTTCTCTACGTGTGTGTGTCGCATTTGTAAACATTAAATTCATACACTAACGCGATTTAGTCTAACACTCTGTCAACCCTGACCGTATAAAAAGATCAGCGGTGATATCTTAAACAATCTCAATGCGGTTAAGTAAATAAGAAATGGTACCCTTCTTATCTTTCGTCATACGAGATATCCACCGTGTTACAGGACTCTTGAAACGGCATAGACTTTTCGTCATGTTACAATATTTCTTATAATTATAATTTTCTGCAATCCTACTTGCTATCCCGCTTCTGCAACGACAAGAGCTAGAGAAAAGAATAGGTTAACCTTGAATTCGGATATTGAGTCGCTAGTAATTTTTTTCAGTTAAGTTTTAGGAATACACGTAAACTACACAATTTTCTCTAATTCAAATGGACGAAATTTAATTTCAAGTCTTACATTGAAATACTTATTAAAAGAGGTGGAAAAAATGGGACAAAGTTTTCATTTAATATCGCTCAGCTATTTTAACATTCAATTCCACTATATACGTCGATAAAAAAAAAATTCTAGAACTTGATATCAATTTCTGTATCGATGTTCATCGCAATGCCTATGCAAATACAAATGTATTTTTCACCTTTGAGTAACGCATATATAAATATGTACTTGATCAGTAGACTTATCGTTCTCATCTTTACGTTTACCCCGCCTTTTTCCGCGAGCCATCGTGAGAAGCGTCTTATCAGCTCGGTGGATTCAGATAGTCCTACGGCAGCAGGGCTATAACCCCGTCGACATTAAACTCGCTATATTGGATTTCGCGAAATTCGCACTCTTCGTCAACCGTGAGGGACCCCCTCGTCTTTCTCCAGTGGCACATAGTACGCGTATTATATCTGTAGTTTATCTTCTGTTTGTTAAATAAACTTGTCACACGCTATAATTCCGATGAGCTAATCTGGTATTCCCCCGAAAAATGATTAAAAGGTTATAATTAATCTTACTGCAAACTTTTACGATTCGATATAAGTAACATGTTACATTATCGACTTATAGAGCATAGTCGTTTATTGATGAGAGTTTCTCATCCAGTTTCATCGGCCTTATGGATTATCTAAACAATCGTTACAGTCGTTATACTTGCGTCTTGTGGGAGGAAGAAGTTTGAGATCAAGATTACCAGAGGCGGCGTCGGCGGCGGCGGCGGTACTAATTAAAAGTGCGGCAGAGGTTCTTAGAAGAAACCCGAGAGATCTGCTATTGAACTCTCCGTGCAACCGTTACGCATGCATAGAATATACGCGCGCACATACATTCGCCTGCTGACTATAAAATCGCCCTCGATTCCTGTTAGTATGACGTTACGTCACATTAGACCCTTATTCGAGTTTGTCAAGAGCAAACTACAGGTTACAAGAAATATTCTCTCCCCATGGGATGATCAAATTTATTTATTTTAGAGGTTATTATATTTTTCCATTTACTTCCTCCTTTCTTTGTCTAAGATTTCGATTTTATATTATGTAAACGGCGTTTCCCCAAATATTATGCGCATTATCAATAATGTGACCACAAGTTTTTTTTCTATCTCAAAAACATGTTTTCTAGAAAGTCTAGAATTGTAATTTTATTTACTTAGGACTTTGCTGTTTGTTAATCTTTACTTTAATGTTTGTCAATCGTGGAAAAATTCACGCATTGTGTATTTTTTTTCACCACGCCTGCAACCTTTCTCAGTTTGTCGAAGGAAGGTTCCTTCCGCCTCACCACCATCGGTCGTTTACATTGCGAAACGCATTAGCGAGACGGATCGTGCGCATCGTTGCACCGGGTGTGCAATTGCATGCAGCGCGTGCCCATTTTAATACCGTTTCCTCTCGTATTAGTGGTTTACAAAGTACCCGATTGCACCTGGTACACAACCATCCAGGATACGCGCAACCAGTTCCACGGAGAACGGTCTCGCTCCTGATGCACTCGTATTGCATTGGACGTTCCATCGCACTTAGCCGATGCACTTAAGACTCATCCTCATGTCCGTTGAGCTCGTGTCAGACGTACGACACATCCTAAGACAATCGAAACCGTTAGACGACTCTCATTCACCGGTATTTACATTGCCAATGTAAAATGCGCGCGGGTCCACGCGGGTTCATCGTAACTCTTGAGCCCATATCAGACCACGGATTGAGATTAGATTGAAATTTGACCAATTAGAGTAAAAGTTACTAAACCTGAGATTAATAAACTTTACTTGTGATCGGTCAAATTTCAATCTAATCCCAATCTCAATCTGTAATCTGATACGGACTTTACCTACGATCAAAATGCACATAGGGATAAATTGTGTCTTCCGGCACGAGATTCTTTGACATAATCGATTTCGAACTTGACAATTTTATTAGTTTTTCACGGTGGTTTTTATCGCGGAATATTCTAAAAGATATTCACCGTGTGCTGCTTGAAGAGAATCTAGACTGTAAAATTTGTTACCCTCCTTCTTTTGCAATTTATTCCATCGAAAATTAACTTCCATCTTCTTGTACATCGTTGAAAATATTTTTGTCGCGATCGTCGTCGATCAGTCCTGCCGTTTCGTGTCATAACCTACCTTAACCGTTATGTAAATATAAATCGCCTAAGCAGATTTCTCGAAAGGTCAGACCATCGGGTGTCGAGTTGACTGCAAATTTCATATTCGTCACAACTCTACTGGCGATTAAGAGCAATATGCTGGGCATGCACTTTTGCACTTTTGCGAGTCGCAGTTTTCATCTAACCATGGCATTCACGTGTTAATAACACATATGCCGTGCACGTGTGATATAAAATAAGGAATTTCAGAAAAACTTGAGCTAATTAATTTTAAAAAATTATTAATTGAAAACTAATTAATAAGTTCCGCCTCGCACGCAAGCATCGCTTGTGCCTTCTAGATATATTTATTGCCAATATTTAGGTGGCAAAATTTGCAAGTTTTGTTTCGCTTAAAATTTACTATTCAACTTTACTTTCAAGTGTAAGTCATTGATATATTACACATGATTCAAACTATAAATCTATATTACTAAATCTTCTCAATCTTTTCGTTCACTTTATATCTCTAACGTAACATTTAGCGGGCGATAGAGCTCTTTTTGTGTTTAATTTCCGACGAAATTGTACGCGCTTATCAATGTTTCTATCTTTCTTTGTCGATCGGCGATGAGTTTGGACACCACGCGAGAAGCACCTCGGCAATCTTCGCCATCGCGAGAGCAATCGCAAAGGTGTCTCTGGACACGTACCGGTATGCAGAAACGTGCCCAGGCCACCGCGCGAGTGCTCAAGGACGCATCCGTATTGACATCATCGCGAGCGTACAGCGGTGCTTTCGTTTGTTTTACGCCGACCGCTTCTTTACCTTGTTTGGGACACGTTAATGCGCTCGAAGATAAAGTGCACGTGCGCGATGCGCGCGTGGCATGCGGAGCGTTCTGACGACGGCAGGATGACTTTTCGCGCATAATTACACGTAATAAAAGCCTACACCATAGGTAGAAGAGAGTCTGCTAAGACTTGCCACACAATCCAAATTAATTAATTTACATTAGAATCAATAACGATCGTCCAAATGCGTATGCAATTGCGCTGTACAATAAAAAAAAAATTAAATTCATAAACACAAATCTGAAGGAATAAAGGACTAAGAGCCGTGGCAGGGTGTTGATGTCTAATTATTTCATATTTTGCATCTATTGCGAAAAATATTACCTCAGCCAGGGTTTAAACCTGGCGAGAGGGAGGTTCAGGTTCATACCTTGGCTGAGGTAATATTTTTCGCAATAAATTTAAAATATGAAATATTTAGACATTAACATCCTATCACGGCTCCTAGTCCTTCGTGTTTATCATCGTGCGAGCCATACGAATTTTGTAAATTAATAGAATTAATTTTGTCACACATTTTCTGGGAATATAAGTGAGCAAAAATTTGTCAACGTTTAAATGTAATTGTGACAGTCCTGGTTATGATAAATGATAAAAAAATGTCATTTGTCATACGTTCCACTTGAACGCGTCATCATTTTAACTCCCGTGTAATCGGATTTTCCGAAACCTGTGGGACACAAATCCAGGGGATTCATCGACATTCCTCGCCGAGGATAATGTCGCTTCGAAAAATGCGTTTAAGTGGAGACACATAATTCGCTCGTGCCATAAGTCTGACGGCTCGTTATTCCGTTCAAGTTTAGTAGAATCCTGCTGCGTTCAAGTGGCTGCTGAGTCGAAGCCAGGTATAAACAACTCGTAATGGCAATGGTAATGGAGTAGCCATGTCGTACCTTTCATAAGATGAGGGTCATCCGTAGCAGGGGACGCGAAGACAAACCGAAAGGGTAGCCTTCTCGGGCACGCGCCCACACCCGCACCCGCATTATGTGTCCAGCCGCGGGGTTTCCGCTCTCCCGCGACGGTTAGTTTCCGGTGTTACCGACACGGAATAGCGATTCCCTCCAATGCTAATAATACCATGATACCGCTGTCAGTTATAGGCATGTGTTGGCAAATCAGTTGCAGAAATAGGGAAATGTTCAATTTATATGTTTTTCATTACCGTACAACAATTAAATTACTTTTCATACGCACCCTTTTTTAATTAGAACTCGTTTCCTTTTTTTTTCAATGTTAAGTCGAAGTTAAATTTCGGAAAATTTCAAGAGACGGATAAGTTCGCGATTGACATAGGTGTGCGCAACCTAGCGCTATGCACATGCAAGTAATCCCCAGCGAGAAATGACTCGTCGATCGATGTCAAAACGAGGTCGAATCATTTCTCACTGGGTTTGTAATAAAAATAAGAGTAATTCTCCAGGGCATTCGGATCGAACGATCGATCCGAACGATCGATTCGCGAGGTACACGCCGCCTCGCGATCCACATATCCCATGGGTAGGGGCGTATTTATTCGCGAAACGTGATCCGCGCGCAAAACACGAGTGGAAATTGACACTATTTATTTTATCTTTCCGTCGCTGTCGACGCCTATAGACACCATAATTAAGTTAAATCATTCTACGCTTATAAACGTCGCTTGCCAAGCGGATCCTTGTTGGTGCACTTATCTCGTCAATGCTTAGCAACCAAACATTGTTCATATCTTGCTCGATATCTTTATATTTAACGTTTGTACTGCAGAATTTAATAAAAACCAGGAATCGATCAAAATATTTTCTTTGTTAAAATAGTAAAGCAAATCAATTCAATATTTTAACTCGTATGCATTTTCTCTATAGAACGTACAAAAGAAAGTCGTATGACCATTCGTAGCGTCCATCGTCGCTGAGCGTCCACCACCCGCAGTGCGCGCTTTGCACTGCAATTTCCCGCAGCGACAGGGTCAATAATTAAGTGTATATTCAGCTTCTCTCGTAAATTTCGAAAACAACTCGATTATCTTGAAACATCATTACCAGAACCTAACATAAACGTCGTTGCGCGAGGAAGCGGCAAACGGAAAGACGCAGTTTTGTCACCACATTCCAAATTATCACCAATTAATATTTCGCTATTGATACCGTACTAATATCGTACACAGGCTGTGCATGATGTAGGATATGAAAATTGATAAGATGAGCCTTTTCAGGCGAAATGGTGCTGTAGATGCGCCACGCGAGTGCGTGTGCTTTTCGCTTCTAAACAAATCGAACCGTTTCTTTTGCTCCATTGATATTGCTAGACAAAACGACACATTTCAGATTAACCAAATAATACGGGACACCATCTTCTGCGTTCTATATATAAGCTTTACTGTTACAGTTCGTCATTGTATCGACCGATGACGAGCGTCAGCGCAATGGGTACCGCGGCTGGAACCGGAGGAACTTATGCTCTCTCTTACAATTCTACGGACCTGGCATCGTCATCTCAACTTTGGAATGCACAAGGTAAATACCAGCTATGAGGACAATTGACAATGCTTAGGTCAGGATAAAGAAATACGAAGTAAAGAATCACGAAGCAAAGAGCGAGATAGATTCATTAAATGTAACGAAATTTTTATTCTATACGTACGCGTTGTTAATTTAATATCTTTCTCCCTACTTAAGCAATATTTGATTGAAAATTATTCGATAAAAATTAGATACAAAATATGATCAATGATCAGTGATCGATGATCCACTAAATTGTCAAAATTTTATTAGCTAGAAATGTAAATTCTTAATTATAATTGACCATATTTTTCAACTAGTTTCAAATCGATTTTAATAAAACTAGAACAATACATTATGCGCGAGTCATTTAGCATTATTCTTATTTTTACCTTTTAGGATAGACATTTCCATTCTCTTGATAAGTGGAGTTAATAGTTAAATCATTTTTTTATATTACCTTTTATTTTCGTCCATTCTCACTAAATTATACAGATGTCGTGTGAATGCATTCTGATTATTTTTTCAAACTGTCGCTCATTTTTTAATTAAAGTTTACACTCAATTAGATGTTCAACTTTAATTTCTCTTTGTTTGACTTTTTGTTCATTCTCTAACCTTCCTTAAGTATATTTTTCCACGAAATGTCAAAATTTAGCAAGATGCGGATGAATCTAAAAGAAACGTGAAGCACATCCCAGGTAGCCAACTGACGTCGCGTGTCGTCATTTAGACGACAAAATGATGACAAGTGAGCTGGCTACCTGGGATCACGCTCCAAGAAAATCAATTAGCATCGCCTCGAAGAGGGGTCTCAACTACTCGATATTAACGACATCCCCGTCGATTATATTTTAAAAAAGGGATTGTGATTTATAGTTTCACAAGCGACAGATATAAATAAGACTGTCCAAACTTAAAACGTGCAATGAGCTCTCCATATTTCACGGTTTTAGAAAATAATTTCCAGAATTTGAGGAACCAGACACCTGTTTAAAAGGACAGTCTATATAAGTTTTGGGGATTTTTCATAATATAATACAGTTTCGTTGTCCTGACAGTTACAGGTTTGAGTGCGCTCTCGAATTCCGAGGATTATGGCAGCAAGCCTGCGGGCACGGTGTCCCATCAATCTTTACCGGCATTTTCACAACCTTTTGGTACTCGAACGAGTTTTCGCGGTTACAGTCCGCCATATTCATCCTCTCAGCAGAATACCACCGGTACGGCCGCTGTCTCCCCCATAGACGGCTCTTGGACGTATGTATCACCAACCGATGCATTAGCGTCACAATACGGCACACCGTCTAGACGGCAAACTGTTAATCCGGCGACAGCACCGACGCAAATTAGTGCCGCGGCGAGTTTGACTGCAAGTGAGTAAAAGATTGTTCATTATTAATTAAACGGCGCTTAATAATAGTGTTATTTTATAGTTGAATTGGAACAACTTTTTTAATGCTCTTCTTGTGAACAGAAGTATATACGTAAAAATTGCCGAGATTCTTTCTTAATAAAAATGCATGTTTATGAAAAAACTTATGTCAAAAGTGAACAGTTGATATTTTGTAAGTAAAATTAAAAGATGTGATTATGGTCGATCAAGATTCAGCATTAAAAGAATTATTGAGAATTGATCAACAGCAGGCGAATCGCATACTTGTGTCGTAACTAATAAGTTGATAATCTCATTCTTTTCGTTTTAATGCTATAACTGAAGGAAATCATGAGAGACCCTTATTAAATATCCGTCTAGCGATAATAATTAATTCACTTGTACTCCTGAAATTCGTCATATCGACATTTGCATATGATCGCAATGTATCCTCACGATTTAGATTATCAAATCGCAGGATTCGTGTCTCCAGCAATAAAAGTGCAAGAATTGGCCGGGTATCGTTGAGATAGCGCGAACGCACTAAAAAGCGCACGTAACGAGAAACATTATTCGTAACTTACTAATTGTCACGACCTCTGTTGAATGTATTTTGTAATTTTTTCACGTGCAGCTCCAGTGCTTTATAATAATATATTTTGAATCTTTATCTTCTACTTAATAGCATACTAGTTTGATTGTTTCGTAAAGCCATCCTCAGAAAAACTTGTTGGTTTGATGGCTTCACAAAAAATGTTTACTAATATTTATGGACCACCGTGTTTGCAAAATTTATTAGGTCTCCTCCTATATAAAAGAAAGGCGTGTGAAGTCATTTGTCGAAAGTCTCGAAGTTTGTTGTCGCTTTTCCGAGATGCTGATTGGCTGTCTCGCTTGTGTGATACATGTTTCAGTCGTGTTATTTGCGGCTGTCAAACCCATAGAACTTAAGTTCTATCGTGAAACCATGCCAATTTTTAGCGAGAGCAAATGGCGTGCGCGAAGCGCGCGCTTGTGTTGTCTAGTAGGATAAATTCTGCGACTATGGCTAAAGGGATTGATACTGTGGGCACTGTAACTTTATTAGCTGTACATAGTTTTTTCTTCCCTTATTTTTCCAACTCTGATATTCTGTGGCTAATTTTCAAACCTACGCGGCAGTTAGAAATACGAAACGGCAAAGTGCAGGGTAACATGGCCATGGGAAGTTGGAAGTAACCGATCTGTAAACAACCCTCATTCGAGGAGGTCCTTGAGGAGCCAGAGACTCCTCTGGTCGTATGCGTCGGCGCGCCATATCGTGCGTTCCTGAAGTGGGCGGTGTTTCTTTGATGTGACGATTCTTCGTCGCGCGCATCTGCGATCGTACAAGAATAAATAAGCGCCGGCGCTAAACGACACGAGGTGGTGTTCCCGCGTTGCATCGACGTGCATCGATGTGGATATCGTCAAACGTGATCGGTGGGCGTGTAGACATACGTGTTCCTTCGGGCTCGTCTCGAATTCCGCGCTTGACGCACATGCGTCATTCAAATCCACTCTTTCCGAGTTATGCGATCGACTAAAAAGAGGCATTTAATTTTTATATAATTATATAAACGGTCTCATCGGTGGGATGTGTGTGAGTGAGGAATCGTCTTCCCCCTAGTTGTATTAACGATTTATTAGATATTTATGTCGAGATCCTTGCCGAATTCCACTCTGTCGGATTTTTTTAACAATACGTATGATTCAGGGCAGCGAGGTAGTGTTTCTTCGCGAATGATGATTTGGCGGTAATTCAAGCTGTCGCGATGCTCATGTTACAATTATCATAAATAACGAAGAAAAGGCCTCGATGTTCCGCCAGTCGTAGAAAATGCGGTACGTAGGCCGGATCGACTTAGCCACGGATAATCACATAGTTGTGACTAATTCTTTCACGGTACTAAATTAGGGTTGATCCAGCGGACCACTCCAGTATCGTGTTTCAGCATCCTCTTACTTGACACAGCATCCCTGGGGGACAAAATTTCTCGTCCGACTCTTTTAGCCTGCACATAACTATTTGTGAGTGTCGTTAAATGAATGTTGGATGATCGATAGGATACGCGGTGGGTATCTTACGAATTCCCATCGTTATCGGGAGAGGCTGAAAATTTATCGTTCGTATAGGTCACTGGCTGTTGACCACTGACATGTCGACTTTGTAAACGAGAATCCGCGATATGAATTCGCGGTTTTGTTGTGTTTTGTTGGCCTGTCGGGAGCAGATTAACTAATAAATACCAATGAACTCTTTTCCAATCCACAATCGGTCATACGCATGTTATAATACTCTTTACGACCTCACTAATTTCAGTTTTATATTGCATAGGATCTTATGTACACTTTCATTACAGGGGAGAAATAATTATTTTACATTTATTAATATTCAATGATAGAGGAAAGTCCCTCTATTATGAGATAGAATTCTAATGTAAGATAGTAGGTTTTCAACGTCCAAGTTCAATCACAAACTTTTTTCGCAACGATTACACGATCTAACGATCAATTTTCCACTAAACAGATTTCACTCCAAGGGCAATAAATTCACGATGAAACCAACAGCGGAAACTCCGCTATCTCATCATAGGGGACTTTCCTCTGTCTCAAAAAAATATTATCTTTAGAGAGAAACAAACTTGTTTTAACTATAAAACAAAAGAATAAATAAGCTATTATAATAATCGTGATATGGCGCGCCAGTTTGAATCAAATATCTTGTTTCTATTGTAATTATAGTATCATCAATTTCTAAGTATATTTTCTTTATTTTGCAATAATTTTACAATTTATGTATACTAATTTGTCATTTTAGTTTCATAAACATAGGAAAAGTTTCATTTCTTTTATTCCCAAAATTTAGCTATTATTTTACGGACATTTTTGGGGAGAATGTTATTATTTTGTCGAAATCGATGATTTAGTACCACGATGCATTTTCGTCGTAATTTCCGAATTCTTTATTCTCGTCTACGATTTTGGGCTTGACGGTAGCCATGAAAGAGTCGTCGTGTCCTAATGTACCTCTATATGTCTGCGACACCTGTTTCCACGACGTCACGCGCCGACGGCTATCGAAGGAGGCATTGATACGGCCATGACCTAGGTTGCACGAACGCGTAGGCCTAATCTAGTTGTGTCTACGTGCGATACACAGAGGTAATGATAGGGTTGTATCTAGCAGACGCGCGTTGGTTCACGATAACTCCGCCATATTTTCAGGTGCTAACGCATCCAGGTATCTAATCGAATGCCAACCGGTATTAATATCAATGACCACAATCAAACTCATGCCATTCCCGACTTGGAAATATAAGTGACACGTTTCCATGTCGTACGAATTCTCTGGGAGGTAATTAAATCGCGTTGCAATCTGTTAGCGAAGGTTGTAGCTTTTCATTCAACCGATGTATTGCAAAATTATGCTCTCAAGTGTAAATTGAATCGTAATAGAAGCGAGGTCAGAAAGTCTATTGGATAGACAACTATTTTTGAGAACGCGATTACAAGATACCCAGTAAATACAGGCGTTATTCTTGTAATCTGATGTAAAATCACAATTCTCAAGTCGATCGGAAATTTATTGCAGTGTAATATCACGTTCGCGAGGCATGCCGTGTCGAAGATAAGTTTCGATTAAGACATGCAATTTCTTTCTTTAAATACCTCCTCGGTGTCGTCTTCAATTAATTTTGGTTCTTGTGCAAGCTCAAGTTCACGACCGAGTCGATATCGCACGCACGCAACTTGTTACTTGCGGCGCGCTTCATCTCCTGCGCGTCGCAACTTGCTGCTCTCCTTCTTCTGTCTATTTTCGGCAATAATTAAACCTCGCTCGATTGATAACGCTCGACGATTACATTGAACGTTATAAGCCAACGCGTCTCGATCATTTATTTTAGATACTAATAATGACGCCAAGATAAATGTGCCTTCTCAAGGTTCACGGAGGTCGACCGGACTTCTTTATCCGTCTGACATGAAAGTTCGTCGTGCTAAGAAAGCAATGAGTCAAAGTTGAAAATGTCTCTGTCGAATCTTAAATCATCTCCGTTAAAATATTTTTTTACTACATGTGTCTTTATCAATTCATTGTGTGTTTTTTCATTGATTTGGGATTTTTTCTCTTACTGAAGTTCTCGAAGAAACACTTTGGGAACTTTAAAAGGTTTTCGTACGTTGTAAAAAATAATTTCAATTTTTTACATACATTAGACGAGTTAGTCGAGTTTTCCTGCTGCCGTTTTTTTTCTTCATACTCCAATCAAGTGCTTCCGTTTTGACTTTTAGGTCCTAATCCTACTATTTTTTTTCACCGTTTTACAACATAATCATCGGATACTGACACGTGTAACAAAAATGAAAATAATGAAGACGATTATCGAGAGAAAGAAATAGAAAAGGAAAGACACATCTTTGAGGGATGGAACGGGGAGGGAAAGTTTAGAGGGTTTAAGTGGTCCTTCAGGAACTAAAGCCTGCGGTTACACATGCCGCACCACCCGGATTTCGTTCTAGCAGACGGCAACGAGAGAGACGCTCCTTTTAACCTACCGCGACCTCGAGTGTTTCATCCGCGAGTCCATGCTGGCTATGATTTAAGTTTAACCGTGCCAGACATCTATCCCCTCCTACCTATAGGAGAACTATTTCTCTCGGTGTACTTTCGTACACGTATATACGTCGATGCAAGAGCACCGCAAGAGCCGTGCATCATCCAGAAGGACCGTGCACGTGGCCGTCCCTAAATTAATCCAGTTGATCCGAAAACTTTTTTTTTCTCTTAGACCAGTATACGCGCACAACTCGCTTTTCTCGTTTCTATTTGCATTTGTCGCCGTTTCAGCCTATTTAAAATTAATATGGCGATCTCTCGCGCTACTTCCCGCGAGTTCCTATTATACTTGTATGAAATTGTATGAACGTTGGTCACGAAACTTTGTGAGAAATGAAAATTGGTGGCAGAAAATTTTTGTATCTCTCAATCTTTAGTTCTTTAAATGTTTAATAATGCGATTGAGAATGAGAAGAATGGGAAGATCCAAGTCATAAATGGCAATTAATTGCAATGTCTGCACATCTGGCCGCGAACGAGTCGTGCAAGTACACACACCGCTGATAATTGATTGAGCTTTCTGTATGAAATAATAAGTATCACAAAGCCGAGGGCAGATTAGAACGGCCAAAGGAAACAAAAGCACAGGTGAACAAGAATGTTAATGCGACGATAACGTAGTTATTATCGCGCCGAGGTATAATCGTCTAACTGTGAAATTAAGTTCGCTGGAATACTACAAGAAATAATGCGCCACAATCTGATTTATTATTTAATCTGCGATATCCAAATGTGCGCTATGTGCTACTTTGATTACTTTTTTCCTATACCGCTTAGTACTTCCGTTACTTCTTTCCGTTTTTTTTATTGCCGCAACGATTTGCAGTCTTCTTTCTCGCGATGCAAGCGAGGATAGAATGTCACGAAGGTCGGAATGCAACGGGCGCCGTTTGGGTGCGAAAGTGCAACGTGAACCCTACATACTTCTAACGTAGTGAGGAGACTCCGTACAGTATATCCAGCTACGTCAGCTACTTCTTGCTTACATAATATCCGATTGCTTCCCAGTCTGATTTCGCTCCTATCTCAAGAAGATTCTCGTGTCCTCTGACCTATTCGTCCTCGTCGGTTCGGTAACTCAATGCCTGCATTTTAATTCCCTGGCTCTTCCCCTTGCGTCCTTTCATATCTAGTTACGGGCATTTTTCCACTTTGAAAACTGCTTGCCACGTTAGGAACGCCCTAAAACGATTCAAACAAGCGACAGGGTGTCTTGATCTCAAGTTTGATTTCGTCCGAAAGATACGACGCTACGAGATGAAGAAAAAGGGCGATCAAATTTTCTACTTATGACTAAACATATATAACATATTCTCACCAACACTGTTTATATTTATATAATATAATTATAGTGTATGTATAACACTATTATATTTCAAATGTTATCGTTTAAAAAGTAACGTCGTCATATTAAACTATTTCATCCTTTATACTCGTAATTTCTCGCCAACGATGCTAATTCGACGATTAATATTCCACTATTTGTGGGTCAAGGTGGCGTCATGAAGGCGCGAGAACGCAATTCAACTCGCGCATGTACATATGTGATATGCTCTAAGAGAGTTCGTAGGACTTGGACGGCATCAGCAGCTTCTTGCTTACCCACATACAATATCCGATTGCTTCCCAGTCGCATTTCTGCCGGATGTGCTGCTCGCGTACGCCGACCTCTCTTCGTTCTCTCCTCTTCTCCGTTTTGCTTTTCTACTTTTTTTTCACCGAGTAACTCGAGACGAATTCTCTTATTTTTTTCTTCGTCGTCAAGTGACACGTACGCTCAGCCCTTCGTAGGAAGAATAAGCGCGACTTTACGTGGATTCGCATTTTATTAAGCACCGGTAATGGTCCACGTCATTTTTGGAATTATCGAAGAAAATTGTATCTCTCAATCTTTGATTACACGGCGATAACTTTCGCTTTAAATAATTCTAATTTGCCTATACGTGTAAGCAACGCACTTTTTAACGTTGCGCGTACGCACGTGGCTACTGGGTTGGCTGGCGTTATTATCAGCAAACGCCGGAAACTCTGATAATGCCATGTCCGTTTCCATCCTTCCCTCGTCGCTTTTACACTTCCGGCATCCTTCCTTCTCTTTTTCGTCAGTGCTCTTCGTTCCATTGTATTTCCCGCGATTTTCGTTTTCTTTACTCTTAGTACAACGGGTTCCGATATAACCCATAAAATTATGAGTAGTTAACTTTTCAAGATTTCTAGTACTCACATATTAGGGCTTGCACAATCAAAATATTATTTATTTTAGAGCATAAATGTCACAAGGAATTACTTTTCTTGTAGCATTTTATTGTCGCAACTAACTCTTTTTATCCCAGATGACTCTAAAAGATCATTAAGACCTTAATGGCTTAGTTTTAAGTGCCAATTTATCAGAATAGTCATTTATTCATCAAAAACTCAAACTTATCCATTAAAATTCCTTATGGAATTTCTGTTGAAAATTTACAGAAATTAATTTAAAAAGAGATTTAGTCCTATTTACTATTTCTTTACATTTTATTAATAATTCCAATACGTTCTGGAATAGTTTACGTTCTACGCTGCGCTCGGTCTGAGAAACTATGCATATTCATAGTCACGTAATAGAAGTGGGGGAAGTGCTGCGAACTAACGAAATTGTTTCTGAGTGGTCACGTAAAAAGAGGCCACTGTAGATATGGTTGCTCCCGTCAGAGACACGTGTGTAGTACTTTTTACCTTTTCACAAATACACCGTTTTGTGCATCAGTTT